>NW_027640860.1:0-84447 GCF_949752795.1 Hyperoodon ampullatus
ATATTTTGTATTTTCTCCATTATCAACTTACTACATAGGTCTTTTTGTTTTATTTTCTTAGTGGTTGGTCTAGTGTTTACAGTATAAAACTGTGACATCGCAGTTTGCCCTCAAACACTACTTACCAGGTCAGGATTGGAGTGAGACCCTTCGGAGAGCAGGTTCTCATCCTTTGTGCTGTTGTGGTCACACGTGTCAGAACCACATGCGTCATAAACACCACAAGATGTTGCTACTACTTTTCTTTAAACACTTATCTTTCAAAGGGACGTTTAAATGAAGGGAAATATCTTTTATGTTTATCTAAATAGTTACTACTTCTGGATGTCTTCATCTCTTTATGTAGATCTGCATTTCCATCTGAATTCTCCTAGCTTTGGTTTATCAGAACAAGTCTTGTCTCCCACCTCCCTTTTCAAAAGATATTTTCAGTGGATACAGATTTCTAGATTGGCAGTTCACCCCAGAACTTTGGAGAGGTTTTATTGTCTTCTGGCCTGCACGGTCTCTGATGAGAAGTCAGGTGTTACAGTATTCTTATTTTTTTTCTCTTTATGAGGAATGAGTCTTTTTTTTTTTTTTCTCTGAAGTTGAGGTTTTCTCTGTATCTGATTTTTAGCAGTTTGATAAAGATGTACTATTATGTAGTTTTCTTTATGTTTCTCCTGATTGGAGTTTGCTAAACTTCTTGGATTTGTGGGTTTATTGGTTTCACCAAATACGGAAACATTCTGGTCATTATTTCTTCAACTATTTTTTTCCTGCCTCAACCCTCCCGGGACTGCAATTCCACTTATGCTAGAATGCTGGCTAGTGTCCCACGGCTCACTGAGTTCCATTGTTTGCTTTTGTTTTTTGATGCTGTTGTCTTTATTTATTTGAGTACCATTTGCTCCAGAAATTCCATTTGGGTAATTTTTTTTTTTTGCAAGTTTTATTGAGGTGCAGTTTACCTAAGTAAAACTCTCACTTTTAGTGTATAGTTCTATGAGTTTTATAGGCAGGTACAGTCATGAAACCACCACCATAATCAAATCGTAGAATAATTCCATCATCCAAAAGCATTCCTTCATGTCCCTTTGTAGTCAATCCCTTGTCCCCATCCCCAGCTCCTGCCAACATTTCAATTGTCTGTCCCTATAATTTTGGCTTTTCCATGATGTCATACCCCTGGAGTCATAAAATATGTAGCTTTTTGAGTCCAGGCTTCCATCAGTCAGAATAATGGATTTGAGGTTCATCCATGTTTTCATTTCTATCAGTAGTTCTTTCTTTTTGCTGCTGAGTTTTCCCTTGTAAGGATGCACACAGCTGGTTCATCCATTTACCACCTGAAGGACATGTGGGCTGTTTCCAGTTTGTTGTGGGGTTTTTTTTTTATTTATATGTAAAACCACTGTAAACATTCACATAAAGGTTTTACTGTGAACATAAGTTGCTGTTATTCTTGGACAAATACCCAGAAATGAGATTGGTAAATAATTGAATATTTAACTTCATGAGAAATGGCCAAACTGTTTCCAACATGGCTGTACTATCTTTTACTGAGTTACAATTGCTACAATTCTCACCATTAATTGATTTTGCCCATTTCTTGACCATTCTAATAGGCAGGAGTGCTGTCTCATTGTAGTTTTAATTTGCTTTTCACTAAAATCTAGTGCTGAGCATCGTTTTTATGGGCTTACTTTTCATTAGTACATTTTCTTTTGTGAAATATCTCTTCAAGTCTTTTGCCCATTTTTAATTGGGCTGTTCTCTTAGTATTGAGTTTTAGATTTCTTTATATATTATAGATCCATTCCTTGACCAGAAATGTGCTTTGCAGATATTTTCTCCTAGTTTTTGCCCTGTCTTTTCATTTACTTAACAGTGTCTTCTGAAGAGCAGAAGATAGTAACCTTGATGAGAACTAATCTAACAGTGTTTTCTCTCATAGATCATGCCTTTGGTGTAATGTCTTCGCATAACCCAAATTCACATGTAATTCCTCCCATGTTTTTATAGTATTGGGCTTTACATTTAGGCCTATGATCTATTTTTAGTTAAGCTTTGTATAAGGTGAAAGGTATGAAGTTTCTTCTGTGTATACGGAAATCCAGTCTTCTAGAATCATGTGTAAAAAGACTATCCCTTCTACATTGAATTGCCTTTAATCTTGTTTCAAAAATCATTTAGGCACATATGTGTGGGTCCATTTCTGAGCACTCTGCTGGGTCCTATTGGGCTATGTGTGGACACTTTCACAGGTAATACACCGTCTTCACTGCTGTGGTTTTATGTACGGTGAGCCTTGAAATCAGGGAGTGTGAGTCCTCCAAGTCTTCTTCATTTTCAAAATTCTTTTGGCTATTTTACTTGCTTTACCTTTCCACACAAAATTTTGAAGAACCATGGCATTTTGTAAAAAATTGTATAAAAATCAGGATTACATTGAGTCTGTAGACCAATTTGGATGGAACTGACAGTAATAGAAAGTCTTCTAATCTCAATATTTTATTTAGATTTTATTTGAATTCTCCAAGTGTTTTACAATTCTAAGTATACAGAATGTGCCTAATCTTGTTATTTAAATATATCATGGTTTTGGTGCTATTATAAATAGTATTTAAATCTCAGATTCTACTCATTCATGGCCAGTATATACAAAGATCTCTCACTAAATGGATAATAGAGAAAACATGAAATGTTTCTGGTAGGTTGTGTCATAGTGAAGTCAAATCCTAGGATAAGAAACCTATTTAATGATCTAAACAAGGGATTGGCACTCTTTTCCTGCAAATACAGCCCCAATAGTGAATATTTTAGGTTTTCCATGTCATAAGGTCTCTGATATAACTACTCAGCTACTACTTTGGCTGCTGTAGAAGGATTAACAAAACATAAATGAACGGCATGGCTGTTTCCCAATAAAGCTTTATTTACAAAACTGGGTTGCAGGCTGGATCTGGCCTGTGGATTGTAATTTGCTGCCTTCCGACCTAAACCGACTTTTTTGTTGTGCTGCAATCTCAGGGCTCTAAATGCTGGTGCATCCAGGTATTGGGAAGGAGATGAGCTGCAAGGGGTTTGGTCATGCTCTTATCCTACATCAAACAGAGGCTGATAAGCCCAGGAGAGCAGGATGATTCAAAAACTCATCAGGCTGTGACCCCATGACAGGCGACCAGGACACTGCATACCACTGGCTCCAGGTCGCAGTGTGCAGAGTCCACAGCAGCAGCTCATACCCACTGCACACACACTTGTGCACACACACACTGCACCGATGCATACACTGCACACAGTTCACACATGCATGCACACTGCACCCATGCATACATGGACACACGTGTGCGCACACACTTCTCAAGTCTCAGACTAAGGATGACAAACATATTTAATCAATGCCCAAAATACCTTTATATATGTATAAACACGTTAAATTTCCCTTGACTTAAAGACTGCTATCACGGCCTTCCCTGCTTATCCTGGAGATGGGAATGTTGAGAACACGAGTCTGAATTCACGGGGAAGCAGCAGTGTGGCTGAACTCAGAGATAGGGCCGAGAGAGAGCCAACGCACAGGGTGGTCTTCTAAAGAACCTGCATTCTGACGTGGGATAAAGCCAGGTTCCCCTCCCCCCGATGTTCGGTCCTCTGCCCGAGCGCAAACACAGGTTGCGCAGGAGCTAGGAAGGACGCGTTCCCAGGTGGGTCTCAGGCTTGGCTGGATCCGGAGCCACAAGGAGGTGAGACGCACACCGCAGAGTCCACAACACCCGAAGGTCAGCAGAACGGAGGCTACAGAATGTTTACACGTTATTTTCCTTTCGATGAGGCAGCACTGTCTCCCGGGCAGGGATTTCCCAGCCCGAGGGCTACATCTGTCTCTGCTTGTGCTTCGGGTTGGTCTTGCAGTAGACGAACCACCGCCCCCGCCTCTTGACCAGGTAGCAGCCCTTGCAGCGCTTCTTGAGGACGCCCTTGGTCTTGAAGCCCAGGGCTGGCTGATGCAGGCCGAGTGCCAGGCGCGCGGAGAGGAGCGCGGCCGCCGGGCTGGGGGGCGCACCGACCTGAGGGCAGGCGCGCGGGGGGCACGGCGCGAGCGAGGAGAGCGGGCGGCCACCCAGGTGCAGCAGGGGGCCCACGGCGGAAACCACTTTCCTTAGCAGAGCGGTGGCCATGTCGCGGCTGGATCTAGGGAGAAAGAGGGAAACTTGTCACAGCTGCCGGTGGCTCCTGCCCCCGAGAAAACCTCCTTCCCCGCGTCCCTGCGCTCGGGACACAGGCCGCGGGTCCGGGAATCCGCGCGCCCCCAGGGAGGGCACGAGCGCGGCGAGCGGCACCGTGTCCCCGCCCGGCGCCGAGACCCTCAGCCGGACGCCGGGGCCAGACGAGGCCCGCGTCCACGTGACCCCGGGGCGGCCGGGCCGCGGGGCGGGGGCAGAGGGCACGAAGTCCGGAACGGTGCCCAGCTAGAAGGGATCAGCACCCGTGCGGCCGCTTCCCACCGCAATGACCTCCGCCCGCGTCCCACCCGGGGAAGCCGAGGCCAGGGGTCCCCAGAACGCGCCCTTCCTGAGCCCGGAGCCCCCGCCGCCTCCCCTGCCCCTCGGGACCCCCGGAACATCCCACGACCCCCACCTGGAAAGAGTGCGTCCGGGCCAGCCGGCAGCCCGCCTCGCCAGCCCCTGCGCCTGCGCCCTCGACAGCGCCTGCGCAATGGGGCGGAGATGCCGTCGCCCGGAGTGTCCGCCAGGAAGGAAGATGGCAGCAGGGTCACGTGGCGGTCCCCGCCGGGCTGGGCGCAGAGGCGGAGCCATGTGGGTGCGGGAGTCGCGGAGCGCCGGGTTCCTCCCTGGCTGCTTGCCATTCCCCTCCCCGGTCCCCTGCATACCCAGCCCGCCTCCCCCTCCCGGGACCCTGCGCCCTCCTCCCGGGACTCCCTCAGCCCTGTGGGCCACCGGGCGGCTAAGGTTTGGGGGGCGCTCCCGGGGGGCGGGGGAGGGATGAAAAATGGGAACAAAAGTAGGTATTTGAATGAAAAAGAAGTCACAACTAAGTAGGCTCTTTAAAAAGCTGATAAATATCAATGGCCAAACAAAATCCAGAAAAACCTCATGTTTGTATTAAGTGGACATCCTGGGAGAAATGCGGCGAGGCTCAGGGGAACGCATGGAAATAGGCCCTGGTTCTAACTGATTGCAGTTAAATTTATTTCCTCCAACATCTTATTATGAAAACTTTCAAACACAGAGAAAAGTTGAAAGACACTTATGGCGAACACCCACGTACCCACTGCCCAGATTCCACAGTGAAATCGCCACGCATGTCTTTCCAGGCTGTGTCTGCGTGGACACAACTACTTTCCACGCACACAAAGGTGACCTGCACACGGGGTGCACCTGCGCGCCGCCCTGGCAATGCACGCGCACCCCTGACCCGGCTGCAAGCTGTGGCCCCTGCCCGGGTGAGCTCGGGCCTGCCTCTGAGCATGCGTCCGTGGACACCTTTCCGATCCGGGAGGTATTCTGGGCACTGTCGCCTCTCATCGCCACACCTCCCTGGAGTCCAGGCTGTGGGTGCCCTCAGCTCCTGGGCAGTGGGATGCGCGACTCCACCCCAGCTCTGGGACTGCTCCCTGTGCCCACCGCCCTCGCCCATCGGGGGATGGCCGTGTGAGCTGACCCTCCCGACGGGTCTCTGCACAGGCCGTTTGGAGGAAGCCATGAGGGGCAGGAGAGAAGCAGGGCCGGGACCGCGAGCCAGCGTCCTGCCCAGGTGTGCTCCAGAGCAGCGGGCCTTTCGGGGCTAACCTGCATGGGGGATGCCATCGGCTGCGCTTTATTGGCAGTTTCATTGGGCTCTGCTGCAGAAACCCCAGAACCACAAAGAAATGCGCTCTGTCCAACATGATGTACTTCCAGTTTCCTCTAAGCAAGGACTCATCTCCAACATTCACAACATTCAACATGTAACTCCCCATGATTATCCGTTACCATCGAAGGTAAGCACTGCATCTTCCGTTTCCATCCTCCCCTGCCCTGCCCCTGGTAAGTGGAGCAACACTAAGTGCCAAGGTTGCGCGGAGTGTCCCGCCTTATCCGGGCTGAGCCCCCACCCGCGGCAGCACCAGGCGGCCGCACCTGCCTGACCGCACCGCGCGTGCGCGCCTCCCCGGCCGAGGTAAATACCGGCCGAGCGGTCCCTGCGGACTCCGTGCGCATGCGTAGGCGCTCGGCGCATCGGTGCGCAGGGTCAAGGGTCAGCCTGAAAGATGGCGGCGGCGGTGACCGTCCTCAGGCTGCTGGGCCGGGGAGGCGCGGCGGCGCGGAGCCTGCCCGGGGCCGCCAGGTGCTTCGGGGTGCGGACTTCGCCGGCCGGGGAGAAGGTCACGCACACCGGCCAGGTAACCCCTGCGGCGCGGAGAGCGCCCTCCCCTTCGGGGCGCTCAGGTGGGCGGAGCCCCGGCTCGGCCGCCGTGTCCCCGGGGTCCAGCGCCCCGGTGCACCCTGTGCCCCAAGCTCAGTGCCCGTGGTCCAGTCGCCCAGCACCCCGGTCCCTACTGTTCCCCCGGCCCAGCACCCGGGTCCCACGGTCCAGCCCCTCGGGGCCCCGGGCCCAGTACCCGCAGTCCAGTCCCCCAGTGCCCCTGACGCCCCAGACCCAGCGCCTGCGGTCCCGTCTTCGGTCTCCCCGTCCGGGGCCCGGGCCCACTACCCGCAGGGGTACCGAGGGGCTGTCTGCAGCCACTGTGGTCTCATCCTCGGAGCCAACTCGGAAACAAGACTGTTATCCCGGGGTAGCCCCGTGGTTACTGTGGGGAGAACTCCGGTGGAGTCAGAAATGACCAATTCTGTGGGTCCTATCTTCTCATGTTTGTGTAATGTTGAATACCACATTTTAGTAACTCGAGGGTCTGCTGTCGAGTTACTAAAATACAAACACAGCGTTGGCTATGATCCTCAGCCCAAATATGAGGGAGTGAGTACCTGTGTTAAGAAAAGGTCACGGAGCGGGATTCGCTGGTGGCGCAGTGGTTAAGAGTCCGCCTGCCGATGCAGGGGACACGGGTTCGTGCCCCGGTCCGGGAAGATCCCACATGCCGCGGAGCGGCTGGGCCCGTGAGCCATGGCCGCTGAGCCTGCGCGTCCGGAGCCTGTGCTCCGCAACGGGAAAAGCCACAACAGTGAGAGGCCCGCGTACCGCAAAAAAAAAGAAGGTCACGGAGCAGGTTCAGAGAGGAAGGGAGCTCTGGGGCCTCTGAGATCGAAGGCGGGTGTCCCCCTCCGCTAGGACTGCTCTCCTGTGCTCCTTCCGTACCTTGCTACTTCCAATTCAGACTACTGCCTGATGTCCTGTTAGGAATCCTGCTGAAAAATGCCCCTGGGTGCGCAACTACACTTACTCCTGGGGTGTGTGATCATGAATGGCCTAAACGTTAAGAAAACACTTTTCCTGAAACGTTTATGATTGGTATAAGATACAGGATTGGGCCGTAAAAAATGACATACGGTCTTTTTCTTTTCAGGTTTATGACAATAAAGACTACAGGAAAGTTCGATTTGTAGGTCGTCAGAAAGAGGTGAGTGAAGGATCCAGCGAAAGGGAGGTGAGCGTTCATAAAACTTCTTACAACGAAGAAGAAATTAATACTAATCTGTAAAACTTAAGTAAATTCTCCCCAAATTGTGAGCAGTCTAGAATCTCTGGAATTCTGCGTTTCTTGTTAAACATGTCTAGTTCTGTTTTTATTTTTTTCCCCCTGAAATATGTAACATGACATCTTGTGAGTATAGTTTTAGCTTACGTGTAAACGGGCGTGATCTTTTCTTTCACTTCTGTGCCTTATACTTCTGAGACTCCCAGGTTAAAGCAGAGTCACATCAGTTTTTTAAAATTACTCTTTCAGTCACTTTTTGGAGTATGTTTTCCGTGGTTCACAGCATACAGATTAGGCTGGTTCTTTTAGGGACTTTGACTGACAAGCTGAAGACAGCACATGGGTGGGTCTTCCCTGAATGGGTCTGAAACACCAGTGCAACCGCTGGACACTGGAATCCTTTCGCCTCGGTGGCCTGCTTTCTTCCCACTTCCCCTCCTGTGCCTGCCACCTCAGAGGGAGTCCTCACCGCCCTGGCTCAGGCCTCCCTCCACCCCTCCCCAGCAGTCACCTGGCGTCACTTCTCCCTTTCAGGCAGCCTGTTGATTCTTCCTGCCACCCTCAGCTGTCCCTAAATCGCATCTCCCCTCCCTCTGACCTTGGTTACGTTGTCCATCCCCAGGGTCTGGTTTCCTACTTCTGTTCCCACTTTGAGGGTGTCGTGGGGTGAGGACTCTGGCCCCCTGGATGGAGCAGTTCCAGCAGATGCATCCTGAAGCCCTGGGGTCAACCCTGCCCCCGGCTTTCCATCTCAGCCTGTCACACTCGTCTCTCCTGTGAATTCTACTGTGGCTTCTGGTTTCTGATTGTGCTCGCTGGGGCCAGACATCAGGGAGCAACTTAAACACGGAACCAGACCTTCCAGAGTTCGTGAAGCCAGTAACGTGTGAATGGAGGGGGCAGTGCTGGTGATGTCGCCTCGCTGAGACCGTCAGCTCACCACAGTCCTGAACCGGCTGCAACCCTTGACCCCTCCCCGCTCGGGATCTCTGGGGCCTTTTCCTGTCCGAGATCGTGAGCAACCAGGGGCCCATGCTCATGTAAGATGTGCAGCAGGTCTCTCCGGCTTTCATTCTTGCGACAAAAATTTGGCATTTTTTTTGGTTTCCAAGAGACTGTTGTTTTAAAAGACCTTTAGGGGGCTTCCCTGGTGGGGCAGTGGTTAAGAGTCTGCCTGCCAATGCAGGAGACACGGGTTCGAGCCCTGGTCTGGGAAGATCCCACATGCCGCGGAGTAACTAAGCCCGTGCGCCACAACTACTGAGCCTGCGCGTCTGGAGCCTGTGCTCCTCAGGCAGAGAGGCCGCGATAGTGAGAGGCCCGCGCACCGCGATGAAGAGTGACCCCCACTCGCCGCAACTAGAGAAAGCCCTCGCACAGAAACGAAGACCCAACGCAGCCAAAAATAAATAAATTAAAAAAAAAAAAGACCTTTAGGCATGCTGAAAACTTGCACAGAGAGTAGGAGTTCCTATATCCCTCCCCCCTCCACAGCGTCCCTGTTATTCTCCTGTTGCCTGAGTGCGCTGCCTTTGTGAGAAGTGACAGGTTTGAACACTTGCTGAATAGTGATGCGTTGTGTTAACTCAAGTCCGTGGTTTCGGTTTATGTGGTAGGTTCACTCTTGGTGTCGTACGTTCTGTGGGTTTGGACAAGTGCGTGGCGTCTCATATCCAGCGTGGCAGTGTGACACAGCACTTCACTGCCCTGAGCTCCCCTGTGCGCCATGGACAAGTGCGTGGCGTCTCGTACCCAGCGTGGCAGTGTGACACAGCACTTCACTGCCCTGAGCTCCCCTGTGCGCCATGGACAAGTGCGTGGCGTCTCGTACCCAGCGTGGCAGTGTGACACAGCACTTCACTGCCCTGAGCTCCCCTGTGCGCCATGGACAAGTGTGTGGCGTCTCGTACCCAGCGTGGCAGTGTGACACAGCACTTCACTGCCCTGAGCTCCCCTGTGCACCATGGACAAGTGCATGGCATCTCATACCCAGCATGGCAGTGTGACACACAGTACTTCACTGCCCTGAGCTCCCCTGTGCGCCATGGACAAGTGCGTGGCGTCTCGTATCCAGCGTGGCAGTATGACACACAGCACTTCACTGCCCTGAGCTCCCCTGTGCGCCATGGACAAGTGCGTGGCGTCTCGTACCCAGCGTGGCAGTGTGACACAGCACTTCACTGCCCTGAGCTCCCCTGTGCGCCATGGACAAGTGCATGGCATCTCATACCCAGCATGGCAGTGTGACACACAGCACTTCACTGCCCTGAGCTCCCCTGTGCGCCATGGACAAGTGCGTGACGTCTCGTATCCAGCATGGCAGTATGACACACAGCACTTCACTGCCCTGAACTCCCCTGTGCGCCATGGACAAGTGCGTGGCGTCTCGTACCCAGCGTGGCAGTGTGACACAGCACTTCACTGCCCTGAACTCCCGTGTGCGCCAGCTCTTCGTCCTCCCGCTGGACAGTCCCTGACAACCACTGATCTTACTGTCTGTACGGTTTCGTTTGGGTGAATTTTAAGGAATAAGCTGAATGTGCCCTTAGTCTGAGGAACGAGGAGAGCAGGAAGCTGGGCGGTCGAGCCGCCTTCGCAGGAAAGGTGGGGAGTGTCCGCATGTGGCTGCAGCGAGTCTGCCCAGGAACCCCCGGCCCTTGGCCTAGGACCGGCCTGTGGAGAGGACATGCTCATGAAGCACGGGCCCAGCCGCCGCCCCCAGGGAGGCGCAGAAGTCGGCCTGCAGTGGTCCTGCGTCACCGGAGCCGGTAGAGGGCCCGGCCGACCCCCTGTTCCTCTGCGGCAATGGAAGTCGTTTTGTTACTTCGTGGTTACACGCATGGAATTAAAAGCCGACGTTTCCTGCCCGTGCGTGACGGGCGCCCGCGGCATCCTCAGGCGGAGGGTGGTGCTGGGCCCGGAAGTTGGCTAGCATGGCTGTTGTGCCGTGTTTGTCAGTCGGGTGGACCCTGTGGGGCTCCGGTTTGGGGACGTGGGGCCCCTGGGGCGTGGACAGCAGTGGGGACAACACAGCCACGCGTGTTCTGAGGGGGCTGCACTTCCTCACTCCCTGCTCCCTTTCCGGAAATAGGAATCCCAGGGAAAGCGTTGGGATAGCAGCATCTCTAGCCAACACAGCTTTCCAAAAACGGGAATGTCGTCCCCGTTCTGCGGGCTCAGGACGTCAGCACTGCCGAGTGTCTTGGTGGCAGCGGGTGGGAGGGCTCTGCTCTGCGTTCAGTGCTCCTAGATGCAAGTGGATTATGCTCCAGTTTTACTAAACTAGATGCCCCTCCCGCCGTTGTTTGTAAAGATCGATCCTTGTTTTCTTCTCTCCACTGCAGCCTCGGGCCCCTCTGGGTGCAGGTGGGGTTCTGGGTGCCAGAGCGGGGAGCCACGTGGCCTTGGTCCTCCAGGACTGACGGGGCACAACACTTCTCACCATCGTGATGAGCAGATACTGGGGTTCCTCACGGAGCCAGAATCACAGTGACCTCGGGCAGCGTTTACACCCCGAGTGTCTCGTCTGCGTGCTTGTCTGCAGAGGAGTCTGGAAGGGGGAGAGCGGGACCCCACGCTGACCGTGTCTGACCTCTGTTACCGTGTTCCAACCCCGTGACCCTTGGGCCCCCAGAGATGGGGGACCTTCGAGGTGTGATCTTGCTGCTTTGCACCCTGAGTGTGTCAGCTGGGGTGGGATCCCGCAGCCCCATCAGATCAGATTGGGGTCGGTGTGTAGATCCAGCCGCTGCCCGTAATGTTGGGCTTCTGCCGGGCCATGCGTGGCGGTTCCGGTTCCGGTTCTGCCTGCTGTGGGTGAGCGTCTCCAGCTTCCTCAGCTCAGACGACATTCTGTGCCTCCCAGCTGAGTACCTGCACCAGGAGAAGCTGGCTCCCCGAGGAAAGAGGAGCGGTGCGTCGCTCTTCCCCTTTATTCACCAGCTTGAAAGTCATGAGTTGATTCCTTCCAGTAAGGAAATCAGTGGATTTAGAGCATCTCTGTGGAACCGCGGGTTCAAGCATGTTGTGTTTCCATGCTTTGTGATTATGGTGCCGTCGTCCCTCCAGTTTCCCACGTGGAGCAGCCCTTGTAGTCTGAGGCTGCCTTTCCCTCCATCGCAACGTGGCTCAGCCTCATCTGTCACATTTTCTGCTCGGGACCCCGAACCAGCTGTTAGTTCAGAGCCTGGTCCCATAGTGAAGTGGTCATGGAGACAGCGTGGCTCCTGGCCCCTGCGTCAGCTGCTGCTTCTGGTCTTTTCCAGCAGATAAGAGTAGGAGAGTGTGTGTGTGCACGTGTGTCTGTGTGCAGGTGTGAGAGGGAGGGTGCGGCAGGGCCAGGAGAGAGCAGTTGAAGCTGCACGTGGGGCGGGATGTTAGCAGGGTGAATCCACGTAGAGACAAAGGAGAATTCTTCGTGCCGTTGTAATTCTTGCAGCTTTTCTGTAAGTTTGAAATTATATCTAAATGAAAAGTTAAAGGTGTATAATGTGTAGTTAATTACTTGTGTATTTTGAAGATCTACACTGATAATATTTAAATGAAACGGTACAGAATGTGCCTTCGCTGGCAGTGTGTGCGTGTATGTGGGGGGCGGTCTACGTTGATTTAAATTCCATGAGAGCGTCCAGTGTTTGTGCTTGTCTGTACGAGCTTCTCCTGTCTGTCTTTTTCCAGGTGAATGAGAACTTTGCCATCGACCTGATAGCAGAGCAGCCTGTGAGCCAAGTTGAGAGTCGAGTGATATCGTGTGACGGTGGAGGGGGGGCCCTGGGCCACCCCAAAGTGTACATAAACCTGGTAACGTGCCGTCCGTCCCCGGACCCCCGTCCTTGTGTCCTGGCCTCACCCCGCTGGCCTCACCCTCTCCCACTCGGCCTTGCCCACAGACCATATGACAGGGGCTGAACAAAGGGCGTGTCCAGGGCAGCTTTGACTGTGACGTGTGTGCAACACCCTTAGTGTCACCAGCACTGCTTTCCCTCAGACTTGTAGGCCTCTGTCTTTCCCAGGGAACCATCGTGTCGGTGCCTGTGTGATCGTTTACATTGTTGATAACTACACGCACAGAGCCTTTGAGAAGGAGAATGGTACACCGGGTGTTAGAGCAGAGAAGGATGCCTCGGGATAAAGCTCAGGTGCACGTGGTGTTGCGACAGGGCAGGACCCACCGCCGCCCCTGCTGCTGTGTCTGGGCTGGACCCCACCCCTGAGGGGTGGGCCTCTGCTCTGCGCGCCACCCTCCAGTCCTTCCAGGCCCCTGCTCGAGGGCCGGGAGGGGGACGGGGACCGAGCCATGTGTTCCAGGGCGGGGAGCCTGCAATCCCAGTGAGTCTGGGTGGAGCAGGCTGGACCCAGGGCCTCTGGCACAGACATGTCCAGCGTCAGGCATTGACCCCGGAGCTCCATGGGCGCCCCTGGTTGGCTGTGTGTTTCCAGTGTCTGCTTTTAGTGTCTGAGGTCTACCTGTCTCTAGATTGACGTAGAATACGGAAATAGGAGATCTTTCCCTTTGAATTTTCCAGGACAAAGAAACAAAGACGGGGACGTGTGGCTACTGTGGCCTGCAGTTCCGGCAACCCTGCCACTAGGGCTGCACGGGCAGCTCGGTGACACGGACTCTGTCTCTAGTGCCGAATAAAGGGTGTTGTTCTCCAGGATGCCGCGCACAGCTGTTTCTCTCACGCAGGTTCACTTAGCACTGTGGCTTAAGGTGGCGTCCCCTCCCGGGCCCCTGCCACATGCTCCTCCCACCCGCGGGACCACAGCGGGGGCTGGAAGAAACCGGGGGCCGGGGGGAGGGGTGACGTGGCTGCTCAGGAGGCTCGGGCTCCAGCCCAGCTCCACCCCTGTCACTCATCTGCTGTCACTCTTTCTGTCCATCTGATCCTTAGGCTCCGTCCAGTGTCTTAAATCCCAAGAAGTTAAGTACCTATTTGAAGGTGTTAACAGTCACATATGGTCCAAATCAAGTACAATTTGTGTATTTAAAACACTAGTGATTACAATGTATTATAACACAAAAATAAAAATGAATGTTATGCGGGAAGAGAATGGAGGCTTGGTGGGGTGATGGGAATTCCAGGAGGAAAAAGTGATGCACGGGGGGCGCGGGGAAGTGGCACCTACACCAGAGAAGATTCCTGAGCTGGGGGAGAACCCACAGATCACAGGGCACACCAGGTGCTCAGCAAAACTGGTGAGAAAAGACACAACTGGGTGCATTCTGATTATAAAATCTAAGTTGATGAAACTCTATAGAGTCTAGAGAGAACAAGACCGTTTAAGCTTCCGGATGAAAGGAGAGATGACTATAGTGGCAGAGTTACCAGGAGGGCATCCAGCGTCTCACCTTCAACCCTGGAAGCTGGAGGTGGTAAGTGGCGCTAACAGTCAGGAATCCTGGGCATGACCAACGTGAAATACACTGGTAGAGGAGCACTGGATGTGGAGAATTCAGGGAGCCACGCCTGCGCCCCAGCCAGCCCACGGCAGGGGAGGCGGGGGCCCCTCAGCTTGAGCCGGCTGACACGGGGTGGGTGCGGCCCCGAGTGCAGGGGGGTGCTCACCGAGGTTCTCATGGAGCCAGAGCTGCAGGCCCAAGACATCAGGTAGTGGACTTGGGGGCTGGCTGTGCAAAGCAGGTCTGCAAGGTGGGGGCAGGGCGGGAGGAAAAGGAGGTCGGGGGTCTTGGGGGTCCCGCGGGTGGGGTGGGTGGGGATGGAAGGAGTCTCCAGGTCTCTGCTGGTTTCTGGAAGTGTCTCACATCTGCTCACGAGTGTGGGCGCAGTGTGCCAGAGGCGTGTTGAAGTCTCACACCCACCAGGGGGTCTGTGCACCTCCCAGTGCTCTCTGGCGCCCTGTTTAAGGAGCTGCATTTGAGGCTCTGCTGTTAGTTTCTGTGGCTCGCCTGTTCACTGTTTCTGTCTCTAACAAGACATCTGCCTTTGAGTCTGCTCTGCCTGTGCCTCATTGGGCCACACCTACTTCATTTGCTTAGTATTTGCATGTTAATTTTCTTAGTCCTTTCTTCACCATTAATGGGTCTTTATGTTCTTATTGTATCTCCAAATATTATGTCTCCAATATACTCTCCAATATACAATCTATTGGTACTTGGTATATTGTATACCAAATATATTTCTTACCCAGTTTAAAGTCCTTCATCTCCTAATTGGACGTTTTAGTCCATTTCTACTTAGTGTAACAGCTGACGTCTTTAGGTTTAAATCCACCGTCTCATTCTGTCACATTTGTTCCAGCTCTCCCATGCTTCTCTTTCTCCTTTACATGAAAGGATTTATTTTTTCATTCTCTTTTCCTCTAATATGGTACAAGTTGATTTTTCTTCAAATCAAAAAAGTCATTTGAAAACTGGGGAAAATAATGGCAGATCATAAGATTTAAAAAATTCCTAATAAACCAAAATACAGGTCAGTATGAAAGACACCCAATTTTGAGGGAAGATGGGAAAAGGCGTAATAGACACTCTGTAAAAGAAATAACAGAGGGCCAGTGCACATGCGTGTAAAGACAGACCCTGGATACCTGATACATGGCCAGACCCAGTGGGCTTGGCTGCATGTGCCCAGGGGAGCTGAGTTGTGCACCAGAATGTGAAGATCCTAAGGCAGGGGTCCCCAAGCCCTGGGCCACAGACTGGTACTGGTCCATGGCCTTTTAGGAGCCAGGCTGCACAGCAGGAGGTGTGCAGCAGGCAAGTGAAGCTTCATCTGTATTTATAGCTGCTTCCTGTTGCTCGCATTACTGCCTGAGCTCCACCTCCTATGAGGTTGATGGCATTAGATTCTCGTAGGAGCGCGAACCCTACTGTGAACTGCACACGCAAGGGATCTAGGTTGCACGCTCCTTATGAGAATCTAATTCCTGATGATCTGAGGGGGAGCTGAGGCAGTGATGCTAGAGCTGGGGAGCGGCTGCAAATACAGATTATCATTAGCAGAGAGGTTTGCACAGAGACCATAATAAATCAACTGCTTGCAGACTCATCAAAACCCTATCAGTGAGTGGCAAATGAAAAATCTCAGGGCTCCCACTGATTCTGCATTGTGAGCTGTATAATTATTTCATTGTAAATTACAATGTAGTAATAATAGAAATAAAGTGCACTCTAAATGTAATGTGCTTGAATCATCTCAAAACCATCCCCCCCCCGTCCGTGGACAAATGTCTTCCGTGAAACTGGTCCCTGGAGCCAAAAAGTTGGGGACTGCTGTCCTAAGGTGTCGATTTCAAGTGTGGAAAAGGTACATGCAAGGATGTTCATTTTACACTCGGCAAATTACACAAAATTATGGGCCTGGTGAGTGAGGTTCTTTTCTTTATATGTAGATAGTATGAAGCCATTAGAAATGATATGGATCATAATAGCACTTTTCACAATAGCCAAGACATGGAAGCAGCGTGAGTGTCCATCGACAGACAAATGGATAAAGAAGTTGTACATGTATACAGTGGAATACTACTCAGCCATAAAAAAGAATGAAATAATACCATTTGCAGCAACATGGATGGACCTAGAGATTTTCATACTAAGTGAAGTAAGTCAGAAAGAGAAGGACAAATATATGGTATTACTCATATATGGAATCTAAAATATGACACGAACTTATTTACAAAACAAATAGACTCACAGATACAGAAAACAAACGGTTACCAAAGGGAGGGGATAAATTAGGAGTACAGGATTAAAATATACACACTACTATATATAAAGTAGATAAACAACAAGGACCTACCGTATAGCACAGGGAACTATACTCAATATCCTGTAATAAATTATAATGGAAAAGAATGTGGAAAAGGATATATATGTACGCGTAACTGAGTCATTTTGCTGTACACCTGAAACTAACACAACAGTGTCAACCAACTATGCTTCAATTATAAAAAAGAAAAAAGAAGGTCCTTTTAGTTCTCTCCCCTACAATACAGCAACGTTAGAGCTCACAATGGTGTCTGGGGTCATTGCTCCAGTCCTGGAATAACAGTCTCTCTTCCTCCTCCTCCCGTATCTCAGCTTACCATTTCTGCTCCTTTTGCTAACTCTTTGTGCACTAAGTTTATGAAACAGAATCTGAATGGAGTGAGGAGCCGTCGGCAGGTGGAGAGCTTGGCTGGGTCTTTTCAGTGCTGGTCACAGAGTGGCTGCCATCACGGCCAACTTGCCTCACGCTTGTGCTCAGGGGAGCCTCCAGCTGCTGTCACGCAATCAGGTTTAGAACGATTCCCTCAAAAGTTCACCATCACTGAAGTGATAAAACATTTACATCTTAAAAAATAGATATGGATCAGTGTTTATTGCCGTGGAATATTGGCCAGCTCTGTAGTAGGTAGAACTCATTTGAAGGAGCTTCTCTAACACCAGCAAGACATTTGGAATGAGATTTGGGTGATCTCTGCTATCCTTTGTGTACTTTGAAATTTTTATGATAAACGGGTCTTAAGATCCTAAATATTCTGTTTCCATGAAACAATTTTCATGGGGACAAATACCAGCATAATGGGCTGGGATTTCAGAGAAGAAATGCACGTGCAGCTTCAGCTTCCCGGTACTCACAAAACCTGGTGCAGCTGTGGTCACGCATGACGTCCCAGTTTCACCATCCTGACCTGCGTCCTCAGACCCCATCCTCAAAATCCCTATGTCCCGACCAGCCTCCAAAATGAGTGCCGGGGGGCAGCCGCTCCCACAGCCAGTGACCTGCGCCTGCGGGCGAACCCCAGAGCCCCACCCGGGCGGGGCAGGGGTCCTGGTGACATCATCCCGAGGGGTGAGCCCGGCCCCTACCTCCCGTGACGTGCAGGGCCGGTCCAGGCTGAAACCACAGTCAATTCTCAGCACAGCCCAGAGGGAAAATGCAAGGCCTGATTCTGGGGGAACCCCTTAGCCATGCCTTCCTTCCGAAAAAGAAAAAGCAGGACCCTTGACACCTACTACGCAGGTGGGGTGGGTCTGGAGGCGCTGCCCCGGTTTGGAGGGCAGATGGGAGGCTGCAGATGGGGAGTGCCGCCAGAAGGGACTGCAGTCTTGCAGACAGGCGGGCATGGCCGTGGTCTGCAGGAAGGAGGTGGGGGTGTTACCTGCCCAGCAGGCCTGAGGAGGGAGCCCAAGTGTTCGGGGTGGGGGTGCCCAGTGAAAGGGAGCAGGACCCTACGGGGCCTCCCCAGGACAGACCTCCCCACCACGTCCTCCACCTGCCTCGTGCGGAAAAACTTTAGTCAAAGAAGAAACAATCAGAGACATGAGAAAGTGCAGAAGCAAAGAGAAACAGTCAAACGGGACAAAACAATAGTAGTTTTGTCAGTAAGGAAAGTCAAGGACCTTTAGTTCCTCCTCAAGGGCTAGAGAGAATATTCGGAGCCCTATCCTGTGAGCTGTCTTGTAGGTACTGAAACCCCACCAGGTGGACGAAGTTAGCTTCATGATGGTCAGCCTGTAGTCGTGACATAAGCTGCCACACACAATTAGGAAAACTGGTCTCAAGGAAATGGGAGCAAACTGACACTGGGACTGAAGACTAACTGTACTTAAAACAATCAAGAGGATGCCGGTCAGACCACCGATGACCAATTTCAAGATGACTGGCAGAGCCGACTGTGCTGTTTCTGCAGGTAGCCCCTGCCCTCCGTCTATGAAAGCTCTTGCCCCCTGGTTGTCAGTGGGGAGGTGGCCTTTGGACACGAGTCCACCCTCTCCCCTGGGTGCTGGCCTCAGAAATAAAGCAAACTTTCCTTTCCTCAAACCTGCCTCTCGAGTACTGGCTTTCGAGCGCCAGCAGCTGGACCGACTTTTGGTAACACCAGCAGGACTATTTTCCCAGACGGCGCTCTGTCCCCGGCTCCAAGTGGCCACTGCACTCCTCAGGGAGAGCCGTCCTCTGTGAGCCAGGACTCACGTCAGGGGATGCTGCCTTTTTGCGCTGTTTTTATTCCCCTAGTCTCTTTGTCCCTGACTCCCTGTGGGTCACCCAGCAAGGGTTAGAGCTCCGTTTCCACCGACCGCCAGTTTTCGAGCGCGTCTCTCGGAGCAGCTCTTCCCGGGGTCACTCCAGGTGGCGATGTGCACGTTCTATGGGTGAGCTGCGGTCCCGGTGCTCTCTGAGGCCCCGGCGGGGCGTGTGCCCTGCAGCCGGGCAGGTGGGAGTCCGGCCCCGGCCAGGTCTGTGCTGGCGTGTGGGCTGCGCCATCTCGCTGTTCAGCTCTGTGTCGGGGCCCCGGAGGCGAAGCGGCCGCCCGGGACTCCGTGCTGTCCCTCCGGGGGCTGAGCGCCCGGCTCCCCTCCCCTCGCAGAGTCTCCTGGCCCGTCGTTTGTGCGGCGCATCCAGGGTCCCCAGCTGCACTGAGCAGGAGGACAGGGAAGCACGGCCACCCCGCCGTCCCGGAAGCGGAGGGCCACGCCACTCCCTTGTAAAGGAGGGACACCCAGTGAGGACGGGCGACGCCTGGGCCTTTGGAAATGACCGCTTGGCTGTGGGCCGGGCCTGGAAGAGGCGGGACTGGATGACCCGGAACGGAGAGGTGGACAAAGGGATGGGGTGTGAGAGGCAGCCCCAGAGCGGCCTCAGGGCCGGGAGCGGGTGGGGGGCTGTACAGAGCGCTCAACGTCAGCGTACGAGCACGGCCCACCTGGCGCTCGGCCCTCGACGGGGAGGGATGAAGGCTGCACGAGGGCCCCGCGGGGCTCCCTCCCACCAGGCCTGGACGAGGGCCAACTCGCAGGCTTGGAGCCCAGCGCTGAGCGGGGGCAGGTGGCAGGGGCGTGACAGCCGCACGGTCACCTGCGTGGCGGGACTGTCCCCGCTGGCCGAGGCCGTGAAGGGGATGCTGACCAGGTGGTTGACGGAGGGCAGGGCTGCGGGGCAGGCGCTGGGCCCCTGAGCGGCTCCCCCTCCGACTGGTCCCGGCCCCTCCACAGCCGGGTCTCCTCGGGGCTCGGTGGCTGCCGCCATGCAGACACACACAGAGTATGGAACGTGACGGCCCCGCTGATCAAGTGCAAGGATCGTTTTCTAACACCGAGTTCTTTAGCAAAGGGAACCTCTAGCCACCTAATTTAAAGTTTCTCCGGGGAATCAGTACTGTCCTCTGGGGGAGAGAAGAGGGCTGTCACCCAGAGCGAGTTGCCTGCCAGCGTGCCGTCGTCCTTCTCCATTTTCTGTCCAGACGTGGACGCACGTGGCTTTCAGACGTGAGGGCTTCAAGGCCGGGTGAGGGGCAGCGGAGCGCATGCGTGGCCGCCTCCTTCTGGGGTGGGGGGCGCCGCCCTCCCGGGGGGAGCGTGGGCGGGCGACGCGGCTGGCTGGGCGTCAGCTACAGAAACGTGCTTCAGGGCAGAAGCTGTCTTGGGGCGGCTGAGCGTCTCACCCTGGCATCCGTCCCTCGAGTTTCTGGCGGCAGGCGGGACGGCACGCGGAGGGTAGGACGTGCGGGGGCGTCTCTGCACAGGCCAGCACCCCCCCGAGGCGGCCGCGTTTGTCTGCCGGGGTCTTGGAGGTCCTGGGTCGCCGTGTCCGCCGGGCCTGAGGGCCAGGACTCCCAGCCTTGGACGGGAGCCCGTCCTTGGGGGACAGTGCACCCTGACTTCTTGAGGGTCACATTGCCTCTCGTTTCTCCTTAGGGGTCGAGGACTGGCTTCGCTGAGGCCACGAGTGGACAGGGCGCCAAGGCCAAGCGTCCCATGCCAGTGAGGGTGGACCCGAGAGAAGTGGGGGCGGGGGCCCTGGCTTTGAGGTCAGACTGTCCGCGTGGGGACCCCTCCAGCTGCTCACCTGTGCACAGCCGAAGGCCTCTCCCTGCCAGGTGGGGGCGCCGGGGTGCCCCCGAGTCCAAGAGGGAGGGACACGCGCCAGCAAAGGTGTTTCAGGAACAGACCGCGAGCTGGGGCAGGAGGACCCGGACTGCGAACAGGTGTCAGAGCGCCGGGGCGCAGGTGCCTCCTCCGAGAACACGTCTGCACGTCGGGAGGGGGGCGGCGCTGGAGGGGCCGGGGACAGAGAGGGCTGGTCACTGCGTGGGGGGAGCCCCCGTCCCCAGAGCACCCTGGCCCCCGGGGCCCCTCGCGCCCGCCTCCCCGTCACCCGAGGAAGCCCCTTCTTAGCGTCTGCTCGTTTTACAGCTCAGGAGTCAGGAAGACAGAGATAAACAACGGATTTTCTACGGATTTTCTACGTGGGAGGCTCTTCAACTTCAGATTGTCACTTGGGTCGTGTTTGCCTTCCACCCCCTGAAAGCCTGCAGCATCGGAGCGCTGCCTTATGCTATAATCCTTGAGAGTTTTTCCTGAAATGGATATCAGTTTCACTGTGACAAACTTAAAGAAGAAAACCATCTGTGGTTTAGTAGTTTACAGAGAGGGTGAAGGAAGACCCCAGAGCCATCCTAGAGTCGGCCTTTCCCCGACGGGCAGTGCCGTGCTGCCCACAGCCCCGGAGATGGATCGGGGGCAGCTCGGAATGGAGAGGCCTCCAGCTTCACTGAGACTCGGTGAGGTGCTCAGCGAGGCACCTGGCCGTGGACTCACCTGCTCACCTCCCTGTTCTGGGCCCTGAGAGGCAGCCCCTCCCACCAACAACCAGAGCAGCTTTGTAAACATCGTCATCGCGACCTGAGGAATGCAACTTGGTTCTTCTCCCGAAAGGCAGGTGCAGGGAGCCTCCGGGGGGGTGGGGGTGGATGCTCTCAGTCAGCCTGAGGACCGGCCCCTAGACAGGGTCTGAGTGTGGCCGCCGCCAGCCCGGCCTGTCCACCAGGGGGCAGTGGTGCATAACCATGGGCGCGGGTCCCAGCGGGTTGGGCCCTGGCCTGTGACCACAGAGCCGGCAGCCCTTTAACCGCCGAGACCCCGACAGGTCCGTGGCAGGGAGGCCAAGACCATGCGGAAATGACGCTGCCTTTCACACCCACCCGGGGAAGAGTGAGGGAGGATTGGGGTCACGTCCTGTGGATTCTTAGCTCCATTCTGCGGACAAAACCACCAAGGTCCCTGCAGCAGGCTGGCCCTGGCCTTGACCCCAAGGCCTCTGCGGAATCCCTCGGTCCCTCCTCTGGTGTCCTTCATCTTGGACGTCCCGCCAGAGCCATCTGGCAGGACTTGCTGCCCCCGGGGAAGTTTCCCTCTGGCTAGGAGAGCAGGACGTCCAGTCTAGTGGGCAGTCGGCAGGGAGGTGACTACAGAGAGATGGCCGGTGGTGCTGAGGCTCCTGCGAGGCCACGGCTGCGAGGGGCTGGGTTTCCACGTGGGCACAGCCGCCCGCCTGGTGTCTTAGCCCAGAAGCACCTCCTTACCTGAGGGTGATTGGCCTGGCCTAGAAACAGCCTCGCCAGGCCAGGAGCCCCCGACACGACGGTGGGACCTCCTGCTGGACGGGCTGGGCTGCTCTCGCCTTTGCTGACCATTGAGCATATTCTTCAGGCATTTCTCAATACAGAGCTGCTGACACTCTGACCCTTGGGGGGTCTGGCTGGTGGGGTTTGCTGGGATGGAGGCTGGGTCCCTGGCGGCCTGCGTGACTGTTGGCTGGGCCCTCGTGCCTGGCAGATGCGCTGTCCTCACGCTAAACTGTGCCAGGTTCCTCAGAGGCTAATATCAGTATTGCAGTACTAATTTATTAGACACAGGGAGATTTTAAATTTCATTTTTGTGCAGTTATTTAAAATTTAAAGTGATAACGTCTAACCCAATTAAATTTCAGCTGATCACTCTCCAAATTCAGTCTTATAAAATATGAATTAGTCTTATAACAGCTTAATCTCCATGTAGATGACCTGCCTTTGGGGTTGTCCGGTCACAAAGCAGACCTTAGGAAATAAAGAAAGAAGATGGAAACCAGGCAGATCCAATGCTGAAAATTATCTCAACCATCCGACTATCTGGGACTATTTCATGCACATCAAATTCCGTCTCCTGTTTTGTAATAATTATGCTTTTTAATTTGACCTTCCTCTTTGGGGATTTCTGGCATTTTCATAATTTAGAGGCTCCAGCGGAGAGGGTCTGCCCCGGCCTCTCGGCAGGTCACCGGGAGGCAGCCTGCCCCAGCCTGTCACCCCGCGGCCCTGCCTCCCCACCGGTTTGCACGTGCGGACCCACCAGCCCACCGACCTCCGACAGCGAGACTCCCTCTCCAGAAACAGCACACGTGGCCCCGCTTGAGAGCCTGGAAATCCACCTGATCCCACCAGGCGGGGAAGTCAGCAGGACCTCCACCCAGACCCTCGACGAGACGCCAGGCAGAGCTTGGCGCCTGAGGTTGGGGTCCGGGCAGGACTGGAAGCCCGGTGGGCTGGTGACCAGCCGGGACAGGGCACCTATGTGGGTCCCGCTCCCTCATCTGTAACACGCAGATCATAGAACCTTCTTGGTAGGGCGGCTGTGGCGTTACATGATCTGGAAGCTCAGAGCCGGTGCCACCAGCGGATGTGGACAAGGGACCCAGGGCTGCAGTACCTTCACCTGCACGTCTGCAAGTGGCAGGACCAGGGTGGCCTCGGGCGTGGGGGTCAGGGAAGTTAGGGCACCCGACGGGGCAGTAGGAGTCCCCTCAACTAGAAAATCAGAAGCTTCAGAACTGGAAGGAGTCAGTTCTCTGTGGATGGTGACTTGCTCAAAACACCACGGAACCTTGGCAGCCAACCAAAGGTTTTGGGGATAAGCTGTGCTCGGGATGTAGCCACAGAGGGCCACGGCTGGGCCGCATCTGCCCCGCCCGGCTCTGGGGGCTCCAGCCTCAGTCGCTGACTTTGCACCTGTGGCCCATTTGGAGAATCAAATAGGGATCGAGTCAACATTTAATTGCCATTTTACTTGGATTGTGATGTTATGTGTCCCCTGATTTGACGGGCAGGCTGGTGGGAAATGGTCCAGGCTTGGCTGGAGCTCGGAGGGCAGGGCGCAGGGCTGGGTGCGGGGTCTTGCTCTCTAAGGGCCGGGGTTGTCTTCCAGGTGTGGCCATTGCATCCCTGGCGCTGGGACCAGCAGCGTGTGGTGGCCCTGCACCTGCTTCTCTCTGCCCTGGCATCCTGGCACCCTGCGGCCACCTCCCTTTGCAGCTACTGGGGGGCCACCAGACCTGGCACCGCACCCCACTTGGGCCGGAGCCTCCTTCGTTTGGTTCCCGTACAGACTGACTCTTTTGGTCGGATCTAGTTTGAAGAAACAGTTCCTCTGCCGAAAGGAAGTTGGAAAGCTGCGTTTTACGTTTCATTTTGCTTTTATCGTTTATAAAAAAGTGAAAAGAGAAATTGCTGGTACAAGTGGTAATCAGCACAGGTCTGGACCTCAGCACTAAGAGAGAGGAGGAAACGCTCACGCTGAGGAAAATGCCGGCACTCCCCTGGCTGGGCTCCACGGACGCGTGTCGCCTGAACACACCATCCCGTGAGAAGCTAACGCACCCTCCCTGGCGTCGGGTCCTGCAAACTTGTGAGGCACCTCCCGGCTGGCGGAGGCTGCGGTCAGCGAAGTGGCAGAGAGGGACTAAGTCCTGAAGGGTGGGCCACCCTGAGGGCAGCGGGCGGCCGTGGAGACAGCCCGGGCGCTGAGACTGGGGCCGCCCTGGACTTCCAGAGTGGACAGGGCGGGGGCTGGGCGGGGGATGCCCGGGATACCTCTGGTACCATTTCTCCTCACCTCACACACAACCTGGGGACAGAACCGGGCAGGATCGGGCATGCCACCTGCACCCTCCCGCTTCCCGACCCCTCCCCAGCCCAGCAGGGACACAGCTCCCTTTCCATCAATATCCTGACCGTGAGAGGACACCCAGCTCACGTCCTGCTTGCTGCTCCTTCCAGCGGCCCCCGCCCCAGCCCTGGGCCCCTCCTCACCTCCGGGGCCTTCCTGGCCATGTGGACACCACGTGCCGCCCCCCTACGGTGACAGGGGTCAGCCTGGGGGTAGGTCGGCCCCGCGTGGACTGAGGGATGCAGCTTTGGCCCCAGACAGCACGAAGTACTTCACAGCCTCTCACCGCCTGCATTGGCCTCTGAACCCTGGATGGACGACGGGCCGTGGAAGGTTCATGTCCCGCTGGGGACTCGGGCTCTGGGGGCAGGGGGTGCTTCTGTGTCTCCACCCCAGACTCTCTGTAGGGGGACGGGTCTCCCGGTGGGTGTCCCAGCACTGTCCCCGCACACTTGTCACTTCCACCCTGCCCCCCAAAACCCACCGTAAATACTTGAATACTCCCCACCTCAGATACTCCTGTCTCACGCCCAGCTCATCACTTGAAGGAACACTAATGTTCGTCGTGAGAACAGTGGCCGTTTTTCTTACGTCTTCCGACTCTGCCACCTCCTGGCCTACTTTGCCACCAGCCCGGCAAGCCCGGGGTCCAGGGGCTGAGACCCAGCTCTGGCAGAAGCTCCTTCCAATGGGCCGCCTGCTCATCTGCTGTCGGCCGAGTCCTTTAAACTGGGTCCTTGAGTTTCCCTCTCTGTCACCACGACCGTAGAGGCCTGGTGAGGGCAGGGTCGCGGTGGAGACTCTGGGGTCGCCCCCTCTGGCTGCCCCCCCCACCGGGTGACGATGCACAGTTTGGACGTGACGCAAGGCTCACCTTTTGGGCTCCTGATGAGGAGATTTCGTGCAGCGGAGCCGGGGGGCCCTGGATGGACGGGTGTAAAGAGCCAGAGAGATGACCGAGGGCCTCCCGATGGGGGTGGGTGGGCAGAGGGGGAGCAGGAAGGCTGGCTCTGGGCCCGCAGCCCCGATTCTAACCACGCAACTCGTGACATGTTGGGGCTGCCAGACAGGCCCCAGCGAGTTTATAACGGGTCCCGTGTGGACCCAGCGTGAGCGCCCTCCCAGCTGAGTGACGCCCAGGGCTCACCTCCTGCCACCGTCACCCACGGCGCCTGCCCCCTCGCTGCCTGGGGGCCCCGCTGGACAGTCCTGTGCCCACTCAGGGCTGCTTGGACTTCCGCTGTGTAGACGCCCATCCATGAATACAACCCCCCAGTGCTGGGTACGTAAGTCGAAAGACTTCATTATATGTCACTCATTTACCCATGCGTCCAACCATCTCTGGTCTCTTCTCTTCACACGTGAGGCTTTCTGACCCGGCTGGCTTTAGCCATCGTGCTGTCTGCTTCCTGTTTGATCTAATCTCTCCTCCACTCTTGCTTCCTGTTTGGTATTATCAGGTATTTAAACATTCCCTGTATTCTCCTCTGTCAGCTGTTTTGGTTCTATTTTTGGGTGTCTTTTTAATGGCTCTCTGGGAGCCACACAAGGCATCCTTAATTTTTACAGCATTAAATGAGGGCTTCACTGCAACTCAAAGGCTGCAAGAACACACACAGCTTAGTGGAATGTCCCCACTCCCATCACTTTTTGCTTACATATTTTACTTCTACATGTTATAAGCTCACAGGACATTATTACTGTGCTTTCAGTGGTCACGTCTTACACTTGCTCTTTCGGGCGTAGCTCATTTCATCTGGAACTTCTGTGCTTCCATCAGGGATCATCGTCCTTCGTCTTAAGGACTGTCCTATAGTATTTCTCGTAGTGAGAATTTCCCCAGGTTTTATCAGCCCTTATTTCTGTCAGATGTTCTTACTGGTACAGACGTTTAGGGCAGCGGGTCTTCCTCTCGGTGCTTTAAAGATGCTGTTCCGTGGTCTGCAGGCTTCACATCTCCCTGGTTCCTCAAGAACGTGGTCCTGCTCAGGGGCTGCCTCATCCCCCGCCCCCCCAAGTACCTACTTCGGACGCTTTGTGCTCCTTTACAGTGGTTGCAGCATCGGGGGATCCCCGATACCAGCTGCTTCATCCTGCTGGAGCTGTAGGTCCCAACGTGTTTTTTTGAACAGACTGGCCCTACAGAATGCTGACGGAACATGTGCACGGTGAGAACAGCTTTACAAGCACCGTCAGGGCCTCCCCAGGACCGTGTCACAAATCAGCCCTCCTCTCAGCAGGCGTAAGACTCGGCCTTTGTCTGCAGCCTGGCCAACACTGGGTATTATCACTCTTTTTAATCTTTTCCAAGCTGATTAGTCAAAAGTAAGACACATTTTCTGGATCAGAGGACTTTTTTTTTTTTTTTTAAACCACTAGTGAACTTTATCCTGTATGCATGTAGCTCCCGGGGCGGAGGTGTCCGCCTTGGTCTCTGCTTGTTTCCTGCAGGAGAGAGGCCGCTGGGTGTGATGCAGGCGGGGTGCTGTGGGTGTGATGGGTGTGGGCTCACCCTGCATTTCTCATCCTCCCCAAATGGCTCAGCACCCCTCACCCCCCCGTACACTCTCAAGTGTCTCCAGTGTCGCTTCTTACCCAGGCCTGCACCAAATATCTCACGTGGTCCAGGAGACGCCCAGAGGAAGATATCCCATGTGGAAGGCATTCCTGCGGGGTTTGTGGACAAAGCTGCCTGACTTTCTGTTACCCGCCTGGCTTGGGGTCCACCCTGCAGAGCGATGCCAATTCTGCGAGCCGTTTCTGAAGGCCAGAAGACAGAGAGAAAGCAAGGCATCCCCGAAGCTCGTCCATTTGTACACTGGGCCACACGATGCTGAAGCAGGTCTGGAAAGTGTCCTGGGCGGAGGCCTCTCTAAGTTTGGGGTGACATGTTTTGACTTAGATGGGGGATCTTTCAGCCCAGCATCTTGGTCGTACTAATCCATCCGTGTTCCTTATTAAATGAGCCCAATCATGACACCCTTGTCATCCAGCTGGCACTGAAAACCGTTTAAGGATGAGCTTTTCATCATTTTCCCCATGCACCTCTGCTCGAGGCCTGGGCACCACTCTGAGGGCACTGGGGATGCAGCACTGAACGGGGCAGAGGTCCCCCTCTGACCAGTCCCCACTCACTCTCCATCCTGACTCACTGCAGCCCGGCCTCAGGAGGCGCCCTCTAGTCCTGTCCTGCCCCGGGAGGCCCCTGGACCAGTGCCTGGGTCTCCACCCCCTTCTCTGAGTGATTCACAGGAAAGTCTTTATGGGGGAGAGAAGTTGCCTGTGTGTGGAACCCTGGAGGTTCTGACGTGGGAAGGACTCACGCCTGGGCCTACGTGTGCTCTTCCCTGACCCCGGATGTGAATTTCACGTGCACAAAATGCACATCTTAGCTGGGGCGTGTACAGAAGATCTGAGGGAGATGCTAATTTGTAACTTTTTGTTTTACTGAGTTCCATAAAAAAACAAAAGAAGCAAACACTTTCTAAAAATCCAATGTACCTTCTCATTTTTATTATCAGTATATTTCTCAGGTTCCCATGCAAGTGTGACTCTTCTAAAGATCTTACATGAATGTAGACCTCACTTAGCTAAATATCTTAATTTTACAAAGGAGGAAACTGAAGCTCTGAAAGAGTCACTGCTGGGTCCACAGTTGCAGAGAGAGACTTCAAAGGCCCAGCTGTCGTGGCGCCCACCCCGGGGCTTCTCCCGGCCCCCAGCCTCAGCAGTGGTCTCTCTGGGGAGAGTCCCCTGCTGTGCAGCCAGCCGTGAGGCCTGCGCGGCCCTGTTTGCCCAAGTGTGCGTGGGGCTCATGCATGAGCAGCCAGAGTGTAAATATGGTAAATATTTTATTTAGAACAGTCTTCTCCAGCTTGAAGGGCTCATTTCAAATTTCTCTCTCCCTGTCATTCTGTGTGTGTCTCACACACCACGGCCACACACACACACACTCAAACGCACACACTCATGCATGCGTGCACACACACATACGCAGGTGCACACACACCAAGGGTCCCCAAGCTATGATTTTGTGCTCTGCATCACCTTCCTCAGCCGACACTGTAAATGCCTTTGCCGCCTGAGCTAACAGCCCCATGGGAACCTGCAGACAGTCCCCCAACCCTGAAATCTTCCGGAAGGTTCTCTGGGAATCTCTTGCCCTGGCTGGCCTTGCTGGCCTTGCTGGCTGCCAGCCCAGTGGCTGAAGGGCGGCCCTGGCAGAGGGTCCCGGAGCCTGTGGGGCTGCCCTGAGTGGTCAGTTGGTCAGTGGGTCCCCATGGTAGGTGCCGGGAGCCTCGCAGACCACAGCGGCCCTGACCTGGGATGGAGCCCGAGGCCGGGTGGCCGCGGTCCTTTGGGTGGTGATCGAGGCTTCGCGCTGCCTCAGGTTCTCTCCAAAACCGCGCAGGCTCCGTGGACTTTGTTCAGCGCACCTGGCCTCCCGCAAATCCCCATGGTGGAGCGGCCACCCCTAAGGTCCCTGCATTGTGAGCCTGCGTCTCCAGCGTCTCTTAGCAAGGACACAGACCCTTGGACTTCGGTCTGGTGTCGTGTTAAGACCAGGAGACAATAAAACGAACCACTCAAGATCACAAGGAAACAAACCATTGAAGATTACATCTCTCAGCCACTTTGAGAGATGACTTCACATCTGCTTAAGTTGCCGTTAAGATTCTAAAAAAGCCAAAACAAGCAAATCTGTTGCCAGTCCTGATGGCCTTCACTGCACCCTCCCGTCTGGGTCCATCTGGCCTCCCCATCTAGCCCCTCCACCTCTGCTGCTCCTTCAACGCCCTGTGCAGGGGCCCTGATGGCCAGGTGCGGGGCTGGAGGTGCCGCGACCCCGTGTGGGCAGCGAGCGGGGAGGGCAGGCTCAGGACCACATCCAGAGGGGCTGCACTTGTGAGACCACTGCACCTGGGACGGGGGCAGGGCTCCGGGTTGGGAAGCAGGGCCTCGGCTGCAGGATGTGTGCAAAGGGGAAGGTGGGCCCCCTGTTCAGAAGCAGGAGGGAAGCTCCCACCTCCCCTGAGGCTGCCCTCCAGACTGTGTGTGTGTTTTAACAGGTTTATTGAGATATAATTCATATACCATTACAACTCATCCACTTTAGATGTATAATTCAATGGTCTTTGGTGTATTACATTCTTTTAAAAATTATGGTATAATATTTAAACATAAAATTTACCATCTTAACCATTTTCAGGTGTAAGCTTGTGGCATTAAGCACATTCACAAAGTTGTGCAGCCGTCATCAGGATTTCTTTCATCCTCCCAAGCTGAACTCTGTCCCCGTAAAACACTCACTCCCCGCCCCTCCCCCAGCCCCCGGCCCCGACGCTCCTACTCTCTGTCTCTGTGAATCTGACCATTTGGGGCCTCATCCGAGTGGATCACACAGGATTTGTCCTCTTGTGACTGGGTTGTCTCACTGGGCATCATGTCCTCAGGGCTCATCACATTGTAGCTGGTGTCAGGATTTCCTTCCGTTTAAGCTTGAATCCTAGTCTGCTGTATGGACAGGCCACAGTTTGTCCATCACCCATCCATGGACGCAGAGGCTGCTTCATGATTTACCTGCTGTGGTCAATGCTTCTGGGGGTATTGACAAATATCTGGGGGTACCAATATCTCTTCCAGACCCTGCCTTCCATCCTTTTGGGTGTAGACCCAGGAGTGGAACTGGGCCATTCTGTTTACTTCTTATTTGCTAGTTGATGTCATGCTCCCCAGGTGTGGGGACACCCGCAGATCTGTGGTCCCCAGAGCTTCCTCAACGAGACTGGGAAGGGGGGGTTCCCATGCTCCCTCAAAGGGCCAGGGCCTCCCAGGGGCCCAGGCAGCGTGGGTGTCGCGCCTTTGATTCTACGAGTTCTGAGGGGAAGTAGCCGTTCTTCTGGTCACCTGGCAGTTCCACGCACAGCTCAGGGCAATGGAAACACCGCGTCTATTTTCCCTCCTGCAGAGAGCGAGGTGGGACCCTGGGGGAACCCCACACCCCGGTGTTGCTGAGCGGCCTCGGCAAACTGGTCAGAACACAAACAGAACAAAACCCTTCCTGCTTGTTGGGGGCAGTGTCCACCGCTTCTGCTCAGAACTTAGAAATCTTCCCCAAGCAGAGAACAATCTGAGGGTCAAGGCAGGAACAATGAAAACTCTGTAGAGGACATGGGGGATCTGTGTCAGAAGATGCTGTAAGAAGGGACTCGGGCTGGACCCTGTGGAGCTGTCACCCATCTTCTTGTTGGGTCTGAATCCTCGCCTAGGTGTCCCGCTGAAATCAACAGTCGGGGATGGAAAACCAAGAAAGCAGAGCCCAATTTCCCTGGCCAGAGCCTCGAAGGGCTCTGTGAGGTGACTGATCGCTTGTGGGGCTTAGCAGTGCGTTTGTTTTTTTTACTGAGGCCTCAAAGTCCTGAGAGACACACCTGTCTGCAGGCACATGGCCCAGGCTGAGGAGGAGAGAGGACGACTCCCGGTGGTGACCCCGCCCCTTGTGGTCACAGGATAGAGCGTCAGGAATCCCTCTCCTGAAGCAGGTCTGGTAGAACTTTCCTGATAGATAGATAGATAGATGATAGATGATAGAGAGATGGTGGAGAGATGGACAGATAATAGATGATAGTTGATAGATAGGTAGATAGATGATAGATAATAGATAGTTGACAGATAAATAGGTGATAGATAAATAGATAATTGCTACTTGATAGATTATAGATAGATAGATCAATAGATAGATAGATAGATGTTAGATAGAAACCAGGTTAGGGTTTTGGCTAGATCATTAATTTAAATAATGCAAACTTCCAAGTTCTCAACCTATCATAAGGCTCAGAGTTTGCTCTGTGCCCTGGAAACAGATGGCATTTTAAAGCCCTGGACTGTGCATAAGTTCCCAGAAAGTGGTGTGTGGCTGGGGCTGCCTGCAAAGTCAGGTGCTGGGTCCAAGCTGCTGCCCCTGGGACCTGAGCTGCTGGCTGTGAGGAGGGTTTATCTCCTTGCTCCCTTGCCCCTGAGGGTGCAACCCCCTCTTGGGTGGAAGGTTCGCTGCTTCTCGCCACTCTGGCCACCAGGGTGGATGGTTGAGACCCGTTTGCACATTTCCAGGAGCTTGGAGAAGAGGGTAAGGCTGTTAATATGGTTCCTTCAGGGGACCTGGGCTTGGAGGGGAAGGGAAGTTCTTCATTTCACTCCATACGTATTTGCACATTGCATATTTTACTTGTAATTTTGTGATATAAAAAGAAATAACAAGCAATTACTTGCCACACCTCTTCACCCAAATGGCTTCCCCTGACGGCCCTAGCGGGCGAGCTTGGCCTCTGTCACGTCACTGTGTCTGTGAAGCCCCTTGAATGCCCTTCCTCACACTTGCAGCGAGATAATCAGATGCTGTTCCCGGTCTGAGACTGACTGGTGTGATCCTTCTTCAGGACTCTCCCTGAAGCCACCCCATCTGTCCTTAATGAGACAGGAACACATCAGACTCCACATTCACCCCACCTGAGATGACAAGGATTTAGACCTGGCTTGGGTCAAACCACATCCTCTATAGAAACAATCCCATAGACAGAAAAATGCAAGCAAGTCTTCCTGGAGGACACCAGAGTATAGGGAAAGGATGGGAGAGCTGTCCGATAGCACTGGTTCTCCACGTGTGGTCCACAGACCCCTGGGCATCCCACAGACATCTTCAGAGGTCCTCGTGCTCAGAATATCTTCATAACAATGCTAAGATGTTATGTTGATTTCCTGTGGCCGCCATAACACACACCACAGCCTGGATGGCTGAAAACAACAGACATTTATTCCCTCACAGTCTGGAGGTCAAAAGTTTGAGATCAATGTATTGGCTGGGTGACTCCTTCTGAAGGCTCCGAGGGAGAGTCTGTTCCAGGCCTCTCTCCGGCTTCCAGCTGGTGGTTCCTGGTAATCGTTGGTGTTCCTTGATATATAGATGCATCACCCCAGTCTCTGCCTGTCTTCACATGGTGTCTCCCCGTGTATCTGTGTGTCTAAAACTCCCTCTCCTTATAAAGACACTAGTCTTTGGATTTGAGACTCAACTTGACTATATCTGCAAAGATCTGATTTCCAAATAAGGTCGCATCCACAGGTTCCAGAAACATATGACTTTGGGGGGACACTATTCACCCAGCATAGATGTTATTTGCTTTTTTCATTGTCCTGACATCTGCACTGATGGAGTAAGTCAATGGTGGGTCAAGTCATGGTGGGTCAAGCCATAGTTGGTCGAATCATGGTTGGTTGAATCAATGGTGTGTTAAATCAGTGGTGGGTCAAGTCAATAGTGAGTCAAGTCATGGTGGGTCAAGTCATAGTGGGTCAAGTCATGGTGGGTTGTGTCAATGGTGGGTCAAGTCAATGGTGAGTCAGATCAATGACGGATCAAGTCATGGGGGTTGGGAGTTAACCATTGTGGATAAAGCCACAGATGTCTTAGCAGGGACATCAAACTTTACTGGAGGGTATGGCACTCTCCACCTCCTTTCACTCACAGTGACAAAGTGCCACCTCCACTTAAGATTGTCCCTGATGAATGTAACAACTGTCAATTGTGCTGAGTCTTGACCAATGACTACATCTTTCTAATAATCCATGAAATGGAATGGGAAGCATGAAGTGCATCATCTCGAGGATGTACGATTGAATCGTGAACTGACCTTTTTTCTTCAAAGAACACCGTTTTCACTAGAAAAAAAAACACAACTATCAAACTATGGATATTTGAACATTTTCTGGACACCAAATGAAGTAAGCCTATCACTTCAAGGAGAACAGTGAACAGTGCTTGTTTTCAATTAAAAATCTGAACTTTCAAATGAATACGAGGATTTTGGAAAACTCGTATCAGCCATGGGGAGCTTGGCAGTTTCCCAATACATACAGGCTTTTCTGATGAGATCAATGATGACATTAAAGAATATGACTTATTTGTATTGTAAAATGAACTATGTTGACGTATGAAGACCTATTTAGCGAAATGAACCAAAAATTTGCTAATGACCAATGCAGGTTGGTACAAAATTATGCACGGGTAAAAGATCCATTCAAAGTACAGGTTTGACCAATGGATTTTAATGTAACAGGATACAAAGTTTATTGATATGGCTTCAGATTTTATTTTGTGATTAGGCTTCCGGAAACTATAATTTGTTGAGTTTTGGTATAATATCAAAGAAGAAGAGTCCACATTATCTGAAAATACTATTAAAATACACCTTTCTTTACCAACTACATATCTTTTTGGGGCTTGATTTTCTTTGTCTATTTCAACCCAAAACAGCACATTACAACAGGTCGAATGCAGACGCCTACATGAGAATTCAGCTGTCTTCTGTTAAGCCAGGCATTAAAGTGATTTCAAAAATGTACAATGATGCCACTCTTTTCACTATATATCTTGAAAAACCATTTTTTAATAAAAATATGGTATTTATGTTAATATGTAATAGATTTGTTTCTCTTTTAAAATAAATTAATAAATATTTTTAAGTGATCAGTCTTAATTTCCACTATGGTAACTAGCAACAGACGTAACTCACGAAAACCAAATATCTTTGGGGTCCTTATTTATGACTAAATGTTCCGAGGCCAAAAATATCCGAGAACTGCTGCTCTGAGGACCTGCTTGTCCTCTTCAGGAGCTTTGGTTTTGTTCACCTAAGAATAATGGCCTTTCTCACTTACCTAGATGAGTTCACAACTATAAAGTGCTAGAGGAGGACCAGGCCACAGTGAGCACAGCACAGTGTGTGTCAAACAGGAAAACAGACACTTTCTAAAACTGAGCAGTGACAGCTTGGCATGCCCTGCTTTCCTCACAACAGGAATGCTAATCCCACCCTCTGAACTCAGGGTGATGATGGGGTTTCACTGTGTTCAGTAGGAAATGCCTCTTTGCTCCATGAGGTTCTTAAAAATCGACCCAGGAAGCACACAGATAACATGGCACGTGTACAGACCCCAGGGGGTTGGTGTGTTTCGTGATTCTCACACAGGCCCACATCTTCAATCAAACGTAGTCTGTTAAGTTTTCAAACATTCTTACTAAGGTGCTTAATTGATTAATCATTAGCAGTGCATTGACTTATTTAATGTAAATGTTATTATAATAAAAGTTATGATGTTTTCCACAAAAACATTTTAGCTGTGATTTTATGTGTCTGGTGCAATGTTCTGAGTTATTCTGCTTCATGTCAGACACTACATTTATTGTGGCTGATATTTGCATTCATATAGTAACACCTATTTGGAATTTAATGTCAGAAGGCCAGTTCAAGTGCAGATGAGGACTAACAAGCATAAGCTTCCACACAGGACAGTGTCACCACCCTCGGCTTTCTGGCTCTGTGTGCTGTTGCCATGTTCCTTCCTCATACTGAGAAGTCTCTGGCCCTGCTGGGGTGCTAACTGAGCCAGCGTCTTCTGAGACAAAGGAACTGGTGTGTCGGTTATCAATTCCCTCTATGATGCTGCATAACAAATGCTCCCAAACTCAGCAGCTTGGAGCAATGAGCGTCTATTTGTTGATTAGTGTTTGGGCCCTGACAAGCTGGGCTCAGTGGGCAATCCTCCTGCCCTGGCTGAGTCTGAGGTGCCCAGCTGGCTGTAGGCTAACCTAGTGTGGTCTCTTGGGGGGACTGGGCACCGCAGCCCTGTGCTCCTGCTCTGGACATTATCCCGCCTGCATCCATCTCTGCTCCTTTCCTGATTAAAGCTTTCCCATATCAGCAGGCTGGCCAGCCCGTTGGTAGGAGGAGGGAGGATGACCTCAACACTTTATTCCAAGGTGGTGTCCCAGTGAGACACCCAGCCCACCCAAGTATTCAGAGGGAGCCTTTCTCCCACCCGGCAGCCTAAGGAGACAGAGAGGAGCCCAGCCTCACCCACCACCCTGGGCCCATCGGGGAGAAGCTGGAGCTGGGGAAGAGGAAGGGATTGGGGAAAACATTGGCTTCTCCCTCTGTGCCCTCCAGTAGGAGAGGCCACCTGGGAGGCCCCACCGTGGCTGATGTAGGACAGGGGAGGGCGGACAGGCCGGGGGAGCTGGCGGAGGGCCTGGCCTTCTGGCCTTCAGGCGAGGGCACGTAATTGAGCAGACTGGCTCCTCCAGCCCAGGACACCGGCGTGGGGGTGGGTGTGGGCCGGGCCTCTCCCCGGGCAGCGTGAGGGGCCCAGGCAGCAGCGGGGAGCCTCCCACTCCCCCTCACCTCCTTCTTCCGCTCCTCCCGCCATGCCTGGGGGATTCAGAACCCAGTCCCCTCTCTCCGGGTGCAGACCCCCTTCTAAAGTGTGTGGCCCTGAGCCAAGCAGATGGGAGGGGGCTGGTCTTACACGTGTGCAGGTTCCCTGCAACCCCCAGGGAGTCTCAGGCCCAGGAGGCTGGCCCAGTGGGACGGCCACTCGTGCTCATACCTCCAGGGCCACCTGCTCCTCTTCCTTTCCCTTGTACCGTAGAAACAGTGAACTTTCCAAGAGTCATTGTGCCAACTCAGGGCTCCTGGTCTCCTGGGCTTCACCTCCCTGGGAAGTTCTGTACGTTACTGTCGGCACTAACGGCCTGTCTGTGGCGATAAGGCTTGTTTCAATCACGCTCAGCCTCTCCCCCGACCAGCGGGAGGCGCCTCATTAGCATCGCAGGTCTTGCGGACGCTCCAGTTGATTTAGTTTTATTTCTCTCCGCACACATGTCTGCGTCCTCAGAGTGACTGATGGCACCTCCGTTAATAAGTGGAGCTTATTCTGGGGTCAGAATGGCCCCCACGTGCCCGCCCCACGAGTGGGCTGACTCGGGAAGTCCGTTTCCTGTGTCCGTTGTTTGCCTGACTGAATGATACATGCGTGTGTATCATCTGAAAGAGCAGATTCAGCCGAGGTGTGAGCGGGCGATTTCAGTGACTTCATGCGAGACCCACATGGAAACGGTTTCCTGGGATAAAACTCACTCCGAGTCTGGCAGAAACTTCCAGAAATGCATCTCCCCTAAGGCTGCTATGGCAGGGGGCCTCCCTGCTCCTTAGGGGGTGGGGGGAAGGGGTCCCAAGCAGGGTCGGAGGCAAGCAGGCGTGGACCAGGGAGAACACTGTGGGGTCGGCCACGCTAACACAGCAGCAGCAAGTGGTTCTGGAAGGGGGTCAGAGGTGAGAGCCTCTCGGGGGCCTGCCCACCTGATCCCCTGATCCCCCCGACCCCCCTGACACCGAGCTCCCCAGGCCCTTGGTCTGTGCCTTCCCTTCCCTTTACTTCTGCCTGGAGGGGCCCCTCGGCCTCCCGCTGTGCTGCTCTCAGGACACCCCCCCCAAGGGGTGACCTCGGGGTACTGGGGAAACACCCCGACAGGTGAGACAGGGCTGGTGGACCCTCACAGCCCTTTGCCCCCCCGGCTTGGCTCCACTTCTGATGGAGGAGACGCACCCCTTCGTGGGCCTGTGGTCGGCACCCTCTCAGCCGAGTGGACCTTCCCTGCGGCCTGGCTGCCGGCCCTGTGCCCGCCCTGACCGTGGCTGTGGGGACTGACCACCCCTCCCTCTGTCCTGGCCCTTGGGCCCTGGGTCTCCCGGCCTCAGGGTCACCTCCTTCTAAGGGTGGTTTCTGCATCAGAGCCGGGCAGGGGAGGACCTGGGGCCGGGCGGGCCCCTGCCCGGTTCCCACTGCTCACCTGAGCATCAACCAAGCTGCCTGGGGCCCTTCTGAGGAGCCCTGTCAGGAGGCAGGTTGAAATACACACCTGCTCGCCCGGCCCCGTTCCAGAGCTGTCTCGAGCCCCGGCCCGGTGGTGCTTTGTGGGCAGGCCCCCCTTGGGGGATTTCACCTGGCATTTTAGACAGCGCGGGGCGGCTGTGATCCATCCAGACGTCCAGAGGGGGACCTCGTGCTGATTTCTCTTCTTCACTTACAAGGCACCTGCTCCTCTGAGGGTGAGGGCCTCTGTGTTTCTACCACACCAGCTAGTTTGTCACCAAACTCTATTGTCACAATCACAAAATCAGGGATTTCTGTGAAAAGAGAAATCTAATCTTCAAAAAGCTATGGTTGCAAAGGCTTAAAATAAGTCCCTAAGAGCAAAACAGAAGAGAACAGAGCTTGGTGCTACTCATTGGTTTGGGGTAAGCGGTCAACGCCGCCATTCAGATTCACTGTGTTCACACGAGCCTCCCAGTCGTCCTGTGAATGGGGGAGCCCCTGTCCCCTCACGGAGCTCGTGGGCCGGATGGTGACGGCCAGTGTCGTCTGGGTTCCGTTGGTCTCTGTTGTGGGCTGAAAGGTGCCCCCCAAGTTCGTATGTTGGTGTTTTAACCTCCCAGAACCTCAGAATGGGACCGTATCTGGAGATCGGCTCTTCAAATTAAGGTAAAATGAGCTCGTTGGGGGTGGCCCTAATCCCACACGGCCTGATCCCTCTGGGAAGAAGACAAGAGGACACAGACACACAGAGGGACGACCCTGTGAGGACACAGGAAGGAGACGGCCATCTACACACCGAGGAGAGAGGCCGCAGGGGGAGCCAGCCCTGTGACACCAGGTCTCACGGCCTCTAGGACCGGGGATGAGAACACCCGTGGTCTGAGCCGCCCTGTCCGAAGTGCTCATGAGGCCTCGAGCATCCAGGCCCCGCATCCCAGGTGGCTTTCTGTCTCCACCAGGGGGCCGTGCTGAGGGCACTCTAGGGAGGGGGTGAGGAGGGGTCCCCGGGGCCCCGGCTTTGCTCTGCCAGCAGCAGGCTGGTCCCCGAGCTTCGTGGGAGGGAGGCTCTGGGTGAGGAAGCCCAGCCCTCCTGACATGCCCAGCATCTCGGGCCGGCCACCCCTGGGCCGTGTCCCTTGGGCTCCGTGGTCGGAAGGCCTCCTTGGAGACAAGAAGGACCCTGGGCCCTGGACTTTGCTTTCCGGGGGTCCCGGCTGGTGGGAAAGGCATCTGAGTCCTAGGCTGTGTCCCTCCGGCCCCACCTGGATGAATCTGGGGACTCTGGGGCCCCAGAGTCTCCCCCAGGGTGGTCTTCAGGTTAGGGCTAACGAAGGAGCCCCCGTCTGGGCCATCCAGCGCGGGGGACCTGAGCACTCCAAGGGCCTCGGGGGCCGGGCTCACCTTGGGTCCTGACACACAGGTGAGCCTCCTTCCGGGTCTCCCTCCAGCCACCAGGCGCCCACTGCCCCTCCTCCTCTGTCCCCCAGCAGCAGGGGGCCCTGGGCTGGTGGAGGTGAGGGGGCAGCAGCCTCGCAGCCCGGACTGTCCCTCCAGCCGGGGGAGGTGACGACACTGGCATCCCAGCAGCCGCGGCTCGTGGCTCCCCGGCCTCTCTGGAGTCAGGAGCCCCCTGCGGCCGGTCCCCGCCGAGCTCAGAGCCTGGTCTCTGGTGCTGGTCCCTTCCCATTTCCTTCTGTGCAGCACTCCGGGGGCGGGCAGGGGTGAAGGAGAGATGGCCACCTGAGGATGTCCTGGGACCTGGCTGTGAAGTAGCCACAGGCAGGTAGGTCCAGTTCCGCGGCTTGGCTGTGAACACCGTTACCCCGCAGTCTCCCGGGGCAGGTCCCCCTTTCTCAGGGCGCTCATCTTGCCCTGGGGCTTTCCTGGCTCAGCCCTGCAGCCCCTCCTGTCTTCAGGCTCCAGACTTGACCCTGCGGAGCCAGGCCAAGCCAGCTCGCCCAACCGCCCACACGGCTTCCCACCCAACAAGCGGGAGAAAGGAAGCAGGTGGGGCGTGGCCAGGATGGTCCAGGAGTGCGCGAGCAGGCACCCAGGAGCCTGGGCAAGTGGAGGGAATGACTTAGGGCAACAGGTGACACACACAGGCTTCCACGTTGTGGCGCCCTCCGCCGGCTCAGGCCCAGAATCCTGCATCTGGGGTCCCCGGGTCCCCAGGCGACAAACCCCTGCGCTGGCCCAGAGCCCCTCCTGGGCCGCCGCCTGCTGCCTGGAGGCCTGGCTTTCCACCTCGGGCCCCCGTGTCTCTCTCCGTGGCCCACCGCCCGCCCCCAGCCCCGCCACATGGCACAGAGATGCCATGACTCTCACACCACCCGCAGAGCTCCTCCAGGCAGGTGACGGGGTTTCCTCCATCCATGCCCAGGTGTCCCGGTTCATCACTGAAGGGCCCCATGGCCCTGGGTCCTGTTGTGACAGCCCCAGGTCCCAGCCATCAGAGGGAGTTAAAAGGAACAGCCATCCTGATGCGCCGGGCGACGGGCCAGATGCCCGAGCGTTACCCACTCGCAGCAGGAGACTCGCAATCAAATTGTAAAGAAAGGTCACATTTGCAATAAGTAAAGAGGAAACAGTGGTAATTGGTTCTGGAGCCCGTTAATACCTCTGCGGCCCCTGAGAGCCAAGCTGACGGCCTTGAAACCTTTTTTGTTCAGGTAATTAAAAATGAGGTTTCATTATATCATTAAAAGTGAGGGCATGCTAGCTCTTTTCTCAGGTACTATAATGTTGTCAAAGGGAGAACGTGAGCCCACCAGGCATGGCCCTCGGTGCGTGAACAACGGATTCCTGGTTCCCCGGCCCTCCTGGGTGGGATGGAGGCCGGTCAGGGGGTGTGCGGAATTGCGGGGAGGGGGACCACGGTGGGGTCTGGGGAGGAACTGGCAGACTACTATTCTAAACAAGTCCCGAGCTGCCTCTTTTCCAACCTGATAGATGATAAGGCAAGTGGAGGAGCAATCAGGAGGTCCTTCCCTGGTGAGGGTGACCGAGGCCGCAGCACGGGCGGAGTGTAGAGCAAAGGCGTGAGCAGTCCGTTCAAGGACCCGGGTGCTGGCCTGGCTGCGTCCCCAAGGCTTGGAGGTGCTGCCACGTGCTCCCCACCCCATGACGATCCCCCAGAAAATCAAATGAAAACTTCGTATTGGGAAATCTCACCATTTATATAAACCGAGGTGAAATGTCACTTGTCATGCGTGTTTGATGAGTCGTGTTTACTTGTGTGATTTTTTCTTTTACTGTATTTCAATCCCAACTACGGGATACTTGTAGGCACTTTCTTCAAACCTGGAGGCGGCGGCATCATGGAGGACAAGTGGAATTTCAGCCGAGTTTTAATTGATGTTCAGAGTTCAGCATCGCTTTACTGTTCCCACAGTCGTCACTGGATACTGCGTAAGGGCCCGGTGGGTGGCAGCCCCTTTGTGCCTTGACCAGGCCCTGCCCGTGTCCTGACTGCCCGGAGTGCCTCTCCCTCGGGAATCGCCACACAAAGGATCGGGTGCCTATAAACCCAATTGTCATCTTTCAATGAAATATTTTGTGTGGCTTAAAAGGAGGAGAAAAATTATGATATTCCAGATCTTTATTTCTTAAAGCACGTTTTCTTGGTAAACATAATTCTCCATGAGACCCATTTAGTTTGTAAATATAACAATCAGTTTCCACCTGGATTTTAGGATTAAAAAAATACTGCAGTAGATATTATTTTTGGCCTTAACAAAAATACTTACTAACTAAATCCCAATTTTATGTTAAAATAAAATTCTGTGCCGGAGCAACTGTGGTTAGTTCCTTGTGTACTTCCCTTCGTAATTTGGATTTCCAGCATTCCATCTTATTTTTAACCGAACAGAAGAAACACTGTATTGAAAGCTTTCTCCTGTTCTTTGCAATTTGTTTTCTTCAACCTGTTGGTGAAATTAGCTGAAAAGTTTTAAGAAGGTAGCAAATTCTGCAAAAAGATACGTTATTTTGATTGTTAAAACCCCACACAAATGAATCATAATTTTCCAGTTATTTCCATAATTGCCTTAGAGTGATTATTAGATTCGCTGAACCACAGACTCTGCACTAACAATACTGATTTGTCTTGGGTCAAAGGTGCTCTATGAACTTTGATAGCTGTGTGGGGCGAAGCTGGGATTTAGGGGCAGAGGCCTGAATACCCACTTTTCTGACCCTAAAAACAAGCAACCGACAGAAGCCCTCCCGTTTCCGGTCCCGGACGCTCGGCACCAATGAAGGTGTCCGGTGATCCCCAGGGACTGTTTCTGAGCAGCAGGGGGCAGATCCAGGAGCAGTTCTGGAGGGACCATCTCGGGCCCCCAGGGAGGCTCCGCCCAGCTCCACCTCCACACGCAGGATGCAGGCTTGATGGGAGCTGTCACCTGCCCTGCAGCTCAACCTCAAAACCTGAGAGAAACGGAAGTTGCACAAAGATCACACCTGGCCCAGCTAAACAAAGCTTAACTTGTCCTGTAACGATCATGTGCAAAGAAGGGAAAACACAGGTGTATTTTTCTACGCTCACAAATACCACACGGAATTCCAAGTAAGTAAATTCTTAGGGGCCCCCATTCAGGAGCCCAGAGCCTAGTGGTGCCCATCCTGATGGAGAGGCTCCATGCTTCCTACTAAAGCCGAGGGGCCACCCGGGGCATCAGGCTGCCTGGCGACGGCTCTGGGCCAGGCCTCCGTGGTGACGGCCTCCCTCTCCTGGGCCATCGCTGCCATATAACTCACCCTCCACTTGAACACGGCCGCGTCAGGGCTTTACCCCCCGACCCATGACCCCCTTTGCCGCGGAGACACTGGAGCCGAGGTCGCAGGGGCCCAGCAGAGCAAGGCGTCTGGTTGCGCTCCCAGCCTATGGGATTCCTGCCTGGGGTGGCTCTGAGCCCTGCAAGGACGGGGTGGCCTTTCAATTCACCCAGCGAAGCCAAATGAGCAGGCTGCCCCCTTGGGGCCTGGCACACAGAGGCCTGGAGACAGGAGGCAGCCGTCTCCTCTCCCCACTTGGACTCGTTTCCCAGGGACACCCTTCTGGGGACTGGCGCTGGGCAGGCTGGAAAGAGCGGGGGAGGGGAGGGAGGGGACGGAGGCCCTTGGCAGCCCGGCGCCCAGGTGGCCCCAGGCCTCTGCGTTCTGACACCTGGTCTCTGTCTCCAGCTCCTGGCTGCCCCCATCTCACACTCGGGGGTCCTGGCGGGACAGCCTGAGCCCTGCTTCTGACCCCCATTCCCCGGACCTGGCCAGGGACTTGCGCACTGCCCCATGGGAACTGGTCTACAGCTGCACAGTCGCTCCCGTTTCTGCAGGGGGATCCAACAGCCCATAATCTTAAGAGTTTCCGCAAACAAATACATTTAACCCATTTTAATTTGGAAAACGTCTCTTTTAAACCAATCTTGAATTTAGAAGTACAGGGGAAAGGGAAGTCTCAAGGAAGAGCCACACCTACTCAGCAAGTTATGCCATGTGTACGTGTTTTCAAAAAATTACTTAAGGGGCTTCCCTGGTGGCGCAGCGGTTGATGGTCCGCCTGCCGATGCAGGGGACACGGGTTAGTGACCCAGTCCGGGAAGATCCCACATGCCGCGGAGCGGCTGGGCCCGTGAGCCACGGCCACTGAGCCTGCGCGTCCGGAGCCTGTGCTCCACAACGGGAGAGGCCACGATGGTGAGAGGCCCGCGTACAGCAAAACAAACAAACAAACAAACAAAAAACCACAAAAATATTATAGTAATCATTTCAATGGGAAATAATCTTTGTGTTAATAAGACTCATATTTTCCTATATGAGAATCAAGTTAATTTGCTACTTATATGAGAATAATGCCGAGTCCTAATATAAAGTACATAATAACCATAACACAATCTTACACTTGCACTGTGCTTTACAACCTCCAGAAGCCTGGCGTGAACTATGGACGCTGCTGACCCAACCATACCTTGCCGGGCAAGTTTCCCTCTGCTACAGCCACAGAATTTCTGTTTTGAGTCAGTTGTTGTCACTCACAAGTTTTAAAGAAAGTCCTCATCTATTTTAATATCAGGGAAATTATTTTTATTTTCCTGTGAATCCAAAAGCCTGTTAAAATCAGTTCTTATGATTCAGGTTCTTGTTGTTTTCAGCTGGGGATAATTCGGGACAGGCAGCAGAGAGCGTTTTCATGGGGAGAGCAGATCTGGGGCTCGAAACATAACAGGACAAAGGCAAACACTCCAGGGAGGCGAGAAGGCCCAGAAGCAGGGTGCTGGAGGCCTGCCAGGGGCGGGGGTGGGCAGGGGGGCCAGCGTCCCTCTTACAAGGGAGCTGACAAAGTCCTGCTGTAAGTTTTTGAAACCAAATTCATTTGAATCTAAACTGGGTTTCCTGCTATCCATCCTGTGGTCCTTGGAATCACCCTTTGTTGATGATCCAGTGCACTGCTTCCTGTGATGCTGGTGGAACTCCCAGGCCCCAAACAAACAGCAAACCCACCCGACGCCTTTTGTAAAGCGTGGGTCGGATGTCTGTGTGTCTGGTTAGGTCTGGTGTCCGAGTCTGTCCCCCGGAGCCCGTCGTGGTGTGCCGTTCTGAAGATGGCTTTAGAGTCCACCTTGGACTTTCCTCTCCAGGTGGGGCCTTCCTCTCTGGTGCATAAGAAGTGTTTTGGATGGTGGCCTGAATAATGTCTCAGATGGAGAGGGCGTGGTCTGGTCTATCGTAGCAATTGAAGTGCTGGTTCACTCCCTCGCTCACGAGGGCACCCGTCTCACAGGCACTAAGCCCCGTCTTCACGGAACCACTCAGCCAACCTTCAGAGATGTCGCAAGGTCTCTATTGGCCCCAGTGGCAATGATTACAGAACCAGTTTTCCAGTGCGTGATTTATTTTTAAAGGCGATGGTGCTCTCCGGTGTCTAATTAGTAGAGAAGCTCATTCTCCCCATTTTCAAACGAAATAGATTTTGAAGATTTTCGCTCACCTGGGGATTTAGATCAGAAAAATTCTGTGGCTTATAAAGTCATTTGTTCTTCTGTTGTGATTGTATTCACAGTGGAAGGGTGACGGAAAGGTCAGCTATAACTCTGCCGTTGCGTTTTAGCTTCAAAAAAAATGTAATATTGATCGATAAGAAAATGGAAAAGCACGACTATTAGCGCCTGACTTGATCTTCTCTGACCTTTACCCGCCACGTGGATTTTACTCTGAAATGTTATGTCTCCCGTTCAAAAGGTTTGTCCTGTTTAGTCTCCTATTTAGTTAACACACGATCCTGTCCGTTCCCTCTAATGTGGCAACATTTCCTTGATTTCCTTGTGGAACCGTGTCCTTGCTCCGTGTTTTCTCTGTCACCGAGACCGGCTCTGATGGCACATGGTTTGCTAGGAGCCCCCAAAGAATCACATCAGGGGACACTTAATACCTCTGTCATCTTGCAGGCTCTGGAGTAAATCGCTGTTTGAGACAGGAAAGCCCTGCGTGCGTGAGTGTCCAGTCAGTCGGGAGGCCGCCGCATGTGCCGGGGACGCGGCCCTCATGGGAGAGCTGGGCAGGTGTTGCAGGAGCACGGTTCCCAGCGGAAAGCAGCCATCAGGACAGGTCCACGTAGAGACCGTGCTGCCCTGTGCAGAGATGTGGACTCTTGTGCCAACTCAGGCTCAGAAGGCACTGAGCAGCCCCGAAAGGGCTCCTGCAGTGATGCCTGGAGACCCTCCCCGGGTCAGGGGTGTGGACAGTGGGGTGCAGAGAGGAGGTGGGCTGAGCTCAGGGTGTCGGGCTGATCAGGGCCTTGGACAAGTTGGTGGGGGCCTGCCCTGGGCTGAACGGTGGCCCCCAAAGTCAAGTCCTCCTGGAGCCTGTGACCTTGTTTGGAAATGGGGTGTTAACAGATGTCATCAAGTTAAGATGAGGCCGTGGTGGATGAGGCTCAGCCCTCAAGCCAACGGGACTGGTCCTTATGAGAAGGAAATCTGGGCACAGACACACAGGGAGAAGCCACGCCACAGCCTGGAGGCAGGAGGCCCTAGGGAGGCGGAGCTGCGGAGAGAGGCCTGGGTGGGACGCACCCTCCCAGCCTCGGGGGAGCCGACCCTGCCGGCACCTTGACCTTCCACTTCTGGACTTTGCCCAGAACTGGGAGAAAACACGTTTCTGTTGATTTAAGCCACCTGTCTGTGGAAACTAATACAGAGTCCCGAGAGCGGAGGGGTCAGCAGGCTGCCTCCCTGGTCATGGGGGGAGGGGCACCCCGCCCCGCCCCTCCCTTCCCCACAGCCCTTCCACGGAGGTCAAAGTCACCTGCAGGAGCTGAGGGTCACAGGTGACCAGTCACCGGGTGAGGCCCACGCTCCAGACCCCGCTGCCTGCAGCCCCAGGGGCCCGTCTCAGGGGTCCCGCACAGGGGAGCCCCCGCCGGGGGCGCAGAGCGGGGAGGGCAGATGTCCCCCACCTCCTCTGCGCTGGGGGACATCACCCACGTTTGCCACTTCCAGGGAATCTGCTGGTGCTCCCGCAGGTTGAGGAGCCGCGGGAACGAGTGTGCCTCAGTGGTGCCGTGGCTCCGTGGACGGGAGGGGGCGCGGCCCCTGCTCACCCGCCGTCTCTGCTCTCCTGGGTGGGGGTGGGGGGTCTCTGTGCTCTGGTCCTTCTCAGGGGACAGCGGGGCAGGAAGGGCCAAGATAAGCCTCTCGGTGGGTTATCTGCTGACCCCTGGAGAGGCTGAGAGGGGAGTGTTGTCATCCGGGGGCACGGGGCGGGAGGCCTGGGTCGGAGGCAGGGCCCCGCGAAGACAGCGCTGGGCCTGACCCGCTGTCAGCGCCGCCGCGGCCCAGACTTGCCTGCCTGCCTTGCATGAGCACCTGCATGAGTGAGCCCTGACGGAGCCGCCAGGGGACGGGAGGGGGACTTGCTGTGGCTGGAGAAGCCCCCCCAGCTGGAGCCGAAGAAGAGGTCAGCTGATGGGGCGACCGCAGGCCAGGTTGTGGACTCCACGATAGCCTCCTGCTCGCGTTCCCTTAAATCCGAGTGCTTTCATTTTCCGGGAAACGGCAGGAATATTGGAAGGTGAAAGGCAGCTTCTTTGTTTAAAAAACTAGGCATTTCACTTGACTGTGGCTTCTGCATTCATTTGTGTGCAAACAGCCTCCTGCATATGAACGGCTTTGAAAGACTCTCCATGTGTTCAAACCAATCACAGCCCCACCCCCTCCCAGAAACACCACAGACAGTTTCATCTGATGGGCACAGGAGAATCAGGAAACAGGTTTTTTTCCCCAAATAATCATTGCTTTCTAATTCCATGTGATTGATTTAATAGTTGAGAGGATGATTCAATACAATTGTACTGCGCTAAGCAATGCTTTTCTCAGTGGACAAGAATGTCTGTGTACTGATGTGCACACTTAACAAAGCATTCAGAGGCTGCGGTAGTGGGTGGGGAGGATGTCTTCCTATCTAAAATTCAAGGTGGTTTTGAAGCACCTAAAATGCATTGTATTTTATTAAGCAACCTACACTGTGGGCCATAGAAAATTCTTGACTACCCCTTAACAATAAAAATGACTCAATGTTACTCATTGGAATTATAACTGGTTTTTATTTCATTATAAATGCAACTTGCCGACATTTTTACAAGGTACAGTTTATTATTCATACCTTATACATGTGTTGCCAAAGTGAAATAATTTTTCAGGGTGTGATTTACAATCTTTTAAAGAGAAGTTTTCTAGATTATAAATTCCATTCTAGCTTAAAAACTTATCAAAATAATAAAAAAACCCCTGATATCTTAATATCGGGTGGGGGGGGGGAATGTACTTTTAACCAATATAAATCTATAAACTACATTCTGTAAGCTCTGCTCAGAAAAGGAATTTCAGTGAACTCAGAAATGTGCTTGCTGCTTGTCTGTGAGACCAGTTGAGTCAACCAACCCCCAGAGTAATACGGAAACCGCTGTGTTAAGTACTTTATTCTAGGGACATGAACGATTTAAAAATGAAAACTGTGGTTTCTGTTCGGATGTGTGTCAGGATGGAGGTGTAGACAAGTGAGAAAAAGTGCACAAGAACCACAGGCAGAATGCACACTGGAGGATGGCCGAGCCTTGGGATGCGAGAAGCCAGCTGATTCATGGATCTCAACCTGAAATCCTTTGGTTCTGTTCTCTGAAGGCTGCACACAGTTCAGTGCCACGTGCTCTGGAAATGGTGTTTTGGTTTTGCCCCTCGTCCCGAGAATCCCTGCTTTTATATTGAGTTCCCACTAGTAAACCAACCGCCCGGAAAGGCGTGCAATGTTGGGTCTTTGGGAACTGCCTCAGGCCCCTCCCTGTCGAGTCCAACCCTCCAGTGCATTTGTCTCTCTCTCTCTTTTTTTTTTTGTGATACGCGGGCTTCTCACTGTTGTGGCCTCTCCCATTGCAGAGCACAGGCTCCGGAAGCGCAGGCCTAGTGGCCATGGCTCACGGGCCCAGCCGCTCCGCGGCATGTGGGATCTTCCCGGACCGGGGCACGAACCCGCGTCCCCTGCATCGGCAGGCGGACCCCCAACCACTGGGCCACCAGGGAAACCTGCATTTGTCTCTTGCCCATGTTTCTTCTCCCCAAAGTGTGACCCCCTTGGGTTTCAACAGACAGAAGCAGGTAGATTGCCATGTCTTCCTGGGTGATTCAAAGCCCGCTCACGGGTGGTGTTTTTGTTTTGTTTTTTAATTTATTATATTGAAGTCTAGTTGATTTACAATGTTCTGTTAGTTTCTGCTGTCCAGCAAAGTGATTCAGTTATACATATCCATACATTCTTTTTCATATTCTTTTCCATGATGGTTTATCACAGGATATTGAATATAGTTCCTTGTGCTATAGAGTAGGACCTGGTTGTTTATCCATCCTATATGTAATAGTTTGCATCTACTAACCCCAAACTCCCAATCCATCCCTCCCTCACCCCTGCTATTCCCCTTGGCAACCACAAGTCTGTTCTCTATGTCTTTGAGTTTGTTTCTGTTTTGTAAATAAGTTCACTTGTATTAATTTTTAGATTGTACATATAAGTGATATCATATGATATTTGTCTTTCTCTGTCTGACTTACTTCACTTAGTATGATGATCTTTAGTTGCATCCATGTTGCTGCAAATGGCATTATTTCGTTCTTTTTTATGGCTGAGTAATATTCCATGGTATATATGTACCACATCTTCTTTATCCATTCATCTGTCAATGGACATTTAGGTTGTTTCCATGTCTTGGTTATTGTAAATAGTGCTGCTATGAACAATGGGGTGTATGTGTCTTTTTGAATTATAGTTTTCTCTGGATATGTGCCCAGGAGTGGGATTGCAGGAACATACAGTTGCTCTACTTTTAGTTTTTTGAGGAACCTCCATGCTGTTTTCCATAGTGGCTGCACCAATTTACATTCGAGGGGTGGTGTTCTGAATGTCACAATATGAGCGAGAAATTCTAGCGGGAGACCTGATTGGATTGAGTTTACAGCAGTGGGAGCGGGTGCCCAGAGCTGCCGGGTCAGACACTAACCCTGGTTAGAAGCCTGAGGTGTTCCAGGACCAACAACCTCATCCATCACCCACTTGGAGCTGCACATGGAGTCCCATCAATGCCGGTTCTGAACATGTTCTGGAAACACAGGGAGCAAGTCATCAGCAGGCACTGCCCCCTCTTGGTTCTGTCTGCTCCACAGCAGAATTCCTTAAAAAGCTGGGGGAAGGCTTTCTAAGCTCAGAAAAGACTAACAAACACTGTAGTCATGATTCCTCGACAAAATGGCGTTGCTCTAGCCTATCCGTAATTATCCCACAATATCTCAATCCACCTGGCACTTTCCACTCTCCATGTATATAAAATCTCTTTTTTCCGACCTGAATTTTTGCAATAATTCCTACTGGAGTACATAGTTTTAAGGTGACTTGTTAAACCAATGGATCCACTTCCGTTAACTTTAAGTGTTAAGGCCTGGAATGCTCCAGCCTGTGGTGATGGGGGCCTCTGCGTGGTGTCCAGGGGATGCTGACTCTGGTGGCTGTTTCCTGATGAGGAGCAGAGTGATGGATGCAGGTGTGATGGTCACATTGGAGGTTGAAGCCCATCCCCAAACTTAGCATTTGGGAGCAGCTTTCTCTTCAGACGCCATGTGTGAAATATACTAAGTCTCCAGGAAGATGGACCTCAAACCCTCTGATGTTTCCCATGTTCCCTCCCGGGCCTGAGTTGGGGGCCAGTCTGGCCCTCAGTGACCCACACCTGGCTCTTCAGGGCACCAGCATCCTCGGGAAGGCCCTCTCCTGCTGGATTTGGCCAGAGGTGGGACGGTGTCTGTGACTCAGCTCCCAGGGAAAGGGCGGCCCGTATGAGGGGGACTGCAGGGTCCATGGCATTTCCGGATTGGCTGGTCCACTCTCGGGTCTGTTGGTTGGACGGTGCGATTCAGAAGAGTCTTGTTTTTCTCAGTGACTCAGCATAAGCAGTGACTCAGCTGGACGATCGCTGTCCCGGCTTGTGGGGTCGTCAGGAAAGGGGGCCTCCACCCCTCCACCCGAGGCTGAGCTGCTCCTTCCCCGTCTTCACCAGCATTTTCTTTCCTTTTTGAATAAACTCTTGGATGGGTTTAACCCCTGACTGTTCAAGTCCTCATGATGACACTTGCGGCTGCTGTGAAAAGACAGACTTTCTGGGCCTGGCCGCAGTGCCAGGGGGCCGTTTCCGGGGCTTCTGACACAGAGGGGCCTGTCCATTTAGGTAGCCTGAGCCCAGGTCCCGAAGCTGGGGGTGGAGGAGCCGGCAACTGGGGCTGGACTGAGAGCGGGGTGGGGCCGTGCACACAACTCAGGGCAGTGGCTCTGGGAGACCCTGTGTAGGGGAGGCCCGGTGTGCGGCAGCCCGGGGTCAGTGAGGCGTCCGGGCAAGAGGCCCAACGTTGCGAGGTTTGCAGCTCTTCCTTCGTTTCGGCTGCTGAGTTCCTTACCCCAAAGCTGCCCCTGGATCCCCACCCGGCGTGCTGTGCTGACCTAGAGCCAGTGGCAGAGGGACGCTGAAGCGGCCCCCAGGACCCGCCCCCGTTCCCATGTGCGTCCCCTCCCCGCAGTGGGAGGGAGCCTGGGACTCGCGGGTAACCCGTAGAATACGGCAGCGGTGGCACGTGTGCAGTTATGTGCTTGTGATCACATGCTCATGATTAGGCATGACCACACACACAACTGCATTTCTATCTGCCCATGATTACATACATGTGACCACATGTGTGATCCCATTGTGCAGTGATACTGGTGAGATTTCAGGTGCATGATCACACATGCATGATTACATGCATGTAATTACAGTGCATAATCATACACAGTGGTTGTTTGCACACGACTGCATGTCTGTAACTACACACATGATTACATTGCATAGTAATCTGCACGTGGCTGCATGCATGTGATCACACGTCTGTGATGGCATTACACATGGTTGTGATCCTGTCTTGTGGGGAGACTCTCTCCCTTGCTGGCTGTGAGGAAGCAGTGCAGGGCTGAGGGCTCTGTGTCCGGTCCCCGCAGTGCAGTACAAGTGTATATGCGTGCACACACACATGCACGCTCACACATGCACCCCCAGTGCTGCTGCACCTCTCAGCACCCACCTGGCCGAGCTGTGTCTGCGGAGGTCAGGGTGCCCTGTCTGGCAGGCTCGGAGGGCAGGCGTCGAGCCAGTCCCAGGAGACGGCGCTCGAGGGAGCAGAAGGGGCTGGTCTGGGGAAGCTTAGGACCAGACCGGAACCGAGGAAAGTACTTTTCACAGATGGCTTTCCGGGGTCGGGCAGAGGCATGAGCAGCCCTGGACAGGCATTTGCCACGGTGTCTGGACACAGAACACCTTTACGGCTGAGTCTCTAGCTCTCTGCTTACCCAGCTGGACTGTGCATGTCGGACTGCGGGCATGTGAGCACACGCACTCCAGTGTGTGAGTTTGTACACGTGTGTCTGGGTGTGCACATATGTTCATGTGGGCGCTGGGAGCGTGCATGTACGTGGTGCATATGCTCTGTGCCACCAGCTGACCAGGTGTCTGATTCTCGGGTCCATTTAGAGGCAGCACTTTATGGCCTTGGACTTTAGTCCAGAGAAGGTTTGAAGCATGGACACCATGGATGCACTAGAATATTCTGCCGCAGACTTCTCGCCAGCAGGCAAGCCTACCTCTGTGCCCAGCAGGTGTGGTCTGAGGCCGGCAGCCTGGGGCCCCCAAGGTGCCACCACTGCAGACATAGCCGGGCAGCTGGTGGCCTCCAGAGAGAAGAGGGCTCCAGATGGGTCGTGGTAGGCCCCCCTGGTTTTGTTTATATTTATTTGTTTACTTTTTCTGAATAATCCCTGTGCGCTGGTTGCCCTCGAGGGAGGGACTTCCGCTCTCAGGCTGCTCTGTCCATGGCTCAAGGCCCCCCTGCCTCCCAGGGACCAGCAGGGCCCACAGTGATGCTCACTCCTCTGTCACCCCGTCCACTGCTGCTCTGCGACCCGTGGCTGCCCGGCCTTACTTCCCAGGCTGAGATTCCGGGGCAGCCTGGCCTCCAGACTCCTCAAGAGAGGCCCTGCCTCATGGGGGCCCTGCTGCTGAGGGACTGACAGAGAAGGAGTACGCTCTCACCAGCCCCGGGGCACACCTGGCCCTGCCACTCCCCTGCCACACCCAGGTCAGAGCTGCCACTGCAGGAGGGGTGTGGGGGAGGGGCACCCGGACGTCAGGGCAAGACCGTCCTCCCTTCTCTCCCCTCCCCTCCCCCTCCCACCACCCTCCCTTCCCCCAGTCCCCCCACCCCCGTGGTCTTTTCAGTGGCTCCATCCTAGTGCAGTGAGACAGAGGGTCAAGCACAGCAAGGCAGCCACCTGGGTAACACGGCACGGGTGCAGAGCCAGGTGAGCAGGACACGCCCCTCACGTACCCCTGGGCGTGTCTGGTGCACCTCTTCTGCTTGTAGCACGGGAGGTCCTCTGTGGAGGCGAGTGCGTGGGGTCATCGGGTCCACACGGGCCGTGCGCTTTGTTGCTTGTGTGAATCCGGCCCTCTCCTACGGAGGCCCCGGGACAGCCTCACCTGGCCCCTCGCCTATGGCCTTTGTGCAGTGGTGAGCAGGGCAGGACCAGCCACATCACGAGACTGCTCGGGTATTTATAGAGAGACTCGCACGTGGCTCCACCGAGCACGCACACACGTGCACACACGTGCGTGTGCACGCACATGCACGCACTCACATGCACACCACCCGTTTTCTGTGGGCCTGGTCCTCAGCGCCTTGGTTCTCCCAGACTTTCTGGGGCTCTGTGCGGATGTGGCAAGACATGCCCAGGAAGTGCCGTGCGTCTGGACCTGCGTTTCTTTGCTCAGTCACCCCCGGCCTCCGACGTGCCTGCAGTGACAGCTGGAAGGCCGGGGACGTGTCGGCGAGGTAACCTTTCCTCGCCTCTCGCTGTCACATCTGTCCCCTGCCACTGTGGCATTTGGGAGCCCTCCCTGCTGCCACCGGCCCTGCTGCAGACGCGAGCCAGCGGCTGCCAGATGACACACGTCAGCGGCCAGAGCAGGGTCTGACCTCGGAGGCACGCGCTGGGGGGAACCTCGAGCCGGGAGCGGCCCTCAGCAGCCATCTGGCGCATTCCAGAGGCTCTGGTGACCTGGGGGTGTCAGGCGCCAGGCCGCCCCTTCTGAAGGCCCGCCCTCCCTCCCTCCCTCCCCGAGCTGGGAGAGCCAGGCCCCAGAGGCTGGAATACTCATTCACAGCAGCGAGAAGCCTAAGGCCCTCAGCACAGGGATAGGAATGCGAGTCCCCCCTTGGGCTGGCAGGAAGCCTGTCCAGGCCTGCCGGGCTCTCTCCTCCCCACACCTGGCTCAGGTGCCTCTGGGCCTTCTCAGGCCGCTGTGGGACACACCCCACCTCCACCAGCTCCGAGACTGGGAACAGCCTGACGTTCTCCCCCAACGCTGAGCACAGGTGGCACTGGGACTTGCGGGGCAGGGGCTGCAGCAGGTGCTCCGTCTGCAGGGCCCTCCTGGGCCAAGGGCGTCCCACACTAAGCCCTGTGTTTCTTACTGATGCTAAAGGAGCAATAAAAATTCTAAATAATAATGAAAGATAATTTTAAGGTGGCTTCATTACAGGAGGAAGCTGAAAATGGGTTCTATCAGGTGACACTACCTTATTTCTGTTTTTATTTGAAAAAACTTGATAGACTCTATTTTTTGGAGCAGTATTAGGTTTACAGAAGAGATGAACAGGAAGTGCAGAGAGTGCCCACGTAGCGCACCCACCCCTGTTCCTCCTCTCATGCCACCTGCACTGGTGTGGCACCAATTGCCATCACGGATGAATCGATATCGGTACCTGATGATTAATCGGAGTTCACAGCGCGTTCGCTCTTGGTGGTGCGCGTTCGCTCTTGGTGGTGTACGTTCCACGGGTTTGGACAAATGTATGAAGACGTGTGTCCGCCCTCATGCATCACACAGAGTGTTGTCACTGCCCCAAAGTCCCCCGTGCTCCACCTATTCATCCCCCCGGTCCCCACGGCAGCTGCTGATCTTTTGCTGCCCTGTGGCTGTGCCTTTTCCGGACGTCACTGAGCTGCCCTCGTGCAGTGTGGGGCCTGCTCAGACGGGCCTCCTTCACTCAGTAAATGCACTTAAGCTTCCTCCATACTTTTTATTTTTGCATCCTGCCCCTTGGGCTTCCCATGGGTGACACGGGTTCCACCCCAGGCCTGCCCACGGGCCCTGTGCTCCCTCGTGGGGAAGGCGCCCATGGCAGGCCTCTCTCCCCGCTCCTCTGGGCAGCTCAGGGTGGCTCTTCGCTGACATAAAATCTGTTGCCCCGGTTTCCATGTACAGCTCCCGGTGGCTCATGGCATGGGGAGCTGGCACACTTATTATCTCTTTAACTCAATCAAGAATAAGCTCCCTCCAAGACCCAGGCCGACTAACTCGCCAAGGCCGGGGCACCCCACATGGCACCCTCACATGGACACACACGGTGATGCCTCCACGTGGACTCTAGGGGCCTCCAGAGGTGAGGACCAGCCTCGCTGCCCCAGAGCCTGGCCGGGGGCAGATCTGGGAAGAAGGATGCTGGCTGGAACAGCTGAGGGGGCTGCATTCATTCGTCCTGTCTCCCTGCCCCCCATGAGGCCAAGGGAGTCCCTTCCTCTTTCCTGGGGTCCCTGTACTGGGGTCTCTGAGGGGCCGGGGGAACCGTGTGTGGTTAGGAACCAGAGCAGCTGTGAGCCTGGGTCTGCTTCCTTGTCCCCACCAACGCCCTCCCCCAGGGGAGCGAGAGGCTTGGGAGCGGGAACTCGGGTGCCGCTGGGGCTCACGCCCACTCCTTCCAACTTGGTCCACCTCACTCGTCTCACAGGCAAGTGGGCATCCTGAGTGCCCGCCACGGCCAGCTGGGCACCTGGGTAAGCTGACCCCTGGGGGCGACCCTTCTCTCTTGTTCTTGGTGGGAGCCGGGCGTCCAAGCCCCACACCAGGGCCTGGATTCCCACGTGGCTGTGGCTCTCGTGGGCCCCATACCATCGCTTCAAGTCTGACTCACTGTCTGGCCAGAGAGTGAGATTCAACTTTAGATGGATTCTACCAACCCCAAGACCCTGGTGGACTGGGGCTCCTGCCCTCAAGAAGCTGGAGCTGCAGGAGAGGAGAGACCACCCAGGGTGATTGCCTGCGGGCCGGCACGGGTGTGCTCATTGCCCGAAGGGCTGGGGTGGTGCCCGGCCTGGGCTGAGAATCAGGACCGTTGGAGGGAGGGGTGTACAAGGGGCCTTGGGGCGGGGAATCTGCTCATCTTCCAGCCCAGCCTGCAAAAGGGGCCATTCTCCAGACTCATCATAGTCATCGGGGGAGGCTTCCACTCTCAGCACCAGCCCGCAGCATGCAGACCCCTTGCCTGCTGGGTGGAGGCGGAAGGAGAAGCACCCGTGTGAGGAGAAGGTATTTTTCTGGTCTGGGGGACCATGGAGCCTGCAGCGGAGGCCCATCGGGGAGAGCATGCCTGTCCAGGGCGGTGCTGCAGCTGGAGTGCTTAGTGCCCAGTGAAGGAAAACCAAGAAGGCTCTTCCCAACTCTGCCACCGTGGAAGGCTCAACCGGGAAGCCTGGGCAATGTGGAAGTGCAAGCACCGAGTGACAGCAGTGTCACAAGGGTGCACTGGCCTGGGCTGGGAGCCTGACTGTGTATCAGTCAGGTTTGCTGCATGACAAACTTCTCCAAATCTCAAAGAGCAATTCTCCTCACCTTCCACCTGGGCTGAGGGCTGGCTGCTGCATTTCTCATCCTGGGCCGCACCTGGGACATGCCTTCCTCAAGGTGGAGAACAGACACCAGAGATGGCTCACACCCCATTGGCTAAGGCGGGGTGTGGTAGAGCCCGCGTCTGAGGGGCGGGGGCTCATGTTCTCCCAGGGGTGACATGGCAGGTCACAGGGAACAGGCTTCTTCCAGGAGGGGGACGGCGCAGTGGGCGGCTCTCCAGTCACGTGGTCACAGTGCTCCCTGAGAGGCAGTAGGGGGCTCTGCGCGTCACTAGGGGAGCAGTGCCTGTGGCGCGGCTCTCACATCGCCCGTGGGGCAGTGCTGGACAGGTGGCCACATAACGGCAGCATCTACATGGCGTGAGGGCCACTTACGTCACATTCTCCTTATCGATGAGATTTAACGTGGACTAGACGTCGCACTCGCTGCTAGACTTAATACTGAATCTTGTTTATAGGTACTTGCGTGTGACCACCATGGCAAGTTTAAATGGACTGATTAAGAGAAGTACCTGGGGTCCATTCGGTTTAGTCTAATAGTTTAAGTTCAATAATGGGCCGCATTTGGATTTCAGAACTCGGTGGCAGCATCGTGGGACTGGAGGTTGTCCCGCGGCCTCTAGATGCGGGAGGCCTGTGGTCAGCCCCCAGGGCCTTCCTGCCAGCCGAGGGGGCTGGGGCTGGTCCTGCTCACGCAGCGCCCGGGGGGCGAGGCTGCAGGCCTGGACACAGAGCAGACCCACCGCAGTGGTCCGCCCAGAGGCAGGTTCTGCTCGGACCTGGCCCATCAGGTCTGCCCCAGGCACCCTTGCTGGGCACATTCTGGTCCCACCAAGACGTAAATGATCAGAAGCCTCCTCTTCAAAGGGCAGTTGGAGGAAAGCGAACCTTTGCAGCGACGGTGGTGTCCCAGTTGCCCTCCCGGGTGTGGTGGACACTTTCTAGACTGAGGGGCAGCCTCCATGGGCCCCGTTAAGGTCCCTCCCAGACGGGCTGAGCTGTCTTCCTTTCTCCTTCTGGAAGAAGACTCCCAAGTCTTAGGAAGTGGCCGCAGGGAGGGCTGATACCCTCTGAGGGCTGCAGGGCCCGCGGGGCAGCCTGACCGGCGGTGGGGCCTGTGCTGGGGCTCAGGCGACTCTGCGGGGACAGGCCAGCCTGAGGGAAGCAGCAGCCACACGCGTGCATCTCGTCCTCAGGTGGGCACTCGGGGCGTCCTCTGGGATGCGAACGATTATGGCCCTGTGGACAGACCTCCCCACTGCCTGTGAACCTGTGGTTCTAACTCCCTGCCCCAGGCGGCATTTCCCAGCTCCCTCCTTATTTAATTAGTGTCTGCGGAGGCTCCCGAGTTCACCCTTCAGCACCACTTTTCCTAGTTCCAGGATTTCCTGCCCGTTTCCTCCACCCCTGGTCATTCTCTCCCGTGAAGCCGGCCCAGGGGGCATCCTGGGAGGTGAAGGAGTCGGGGGCTGCGTGATGCTGTGAGGATGAGCACGTGACGCTGTGAGGATGAGCACGTGACGCTGTGAGGATGAGCACGTGACGCTGTGAGGATGAGCACCTTCTCTGCACCCGGGATGCTGTGGTCCGCACGGGTTGGAAGAGGAATTTCCAGACGCAAAGTATTTTAGATGAGAGTGAGTTTGTTGAGAACACAGAGCAGAGTTAGGTAGTGAGGGTCCTGCAAATCCAGCGGCCGACTTCCTGATAGACCAGGGAGAACCGACCCCCTTTGCGGGCTAGTGGCCAACTTTTATAGCCTCAAGACAAAGAAAATTCCTGCCGGCAGGATGGCATTAGGTGATTGGTCAGGATGCTACAAGGTTGCTACATGGTGAATATTTTACCTAATATGGAGTCAGGGCGCTGACAGGTTTAGGTCTGGAGAGCCCGTGGCAACAGTTGCTGTGGGGGCTCGGTTAATTTCGGAGACTTTTGTCCTGTGCCCTCAACAGAGGGCTCCACAGAGGAGACGGCTTCAGAAGAGGCTAAGGGGAGGTGGAGGGGTGGGTAGCCCCGTTCTCCCCCGCAGAACATGCCGGTGACCAGCCCCGGATGAGCCGCTCAAGCACTGGGTGTTGGGGGGTCCTTCCCTCCAAGGCTGTGGGCCGGCTTGTCCTCACTAGGGAGCCTGAGGCCAGCCACCTCCCCTCTGCGTGCCTCCAGCCCTGCAAAGCTCTCCCGTGGGGCCCTCAGGGCAGCTTTGTCAGGTCAGGTCTGGGTGGTCCTGTGCATGGCACCCTGGCCCCCGGGGGGTGAGGCCACGTGCCGCCAGCCCTTCTGCACGGGGCCCATAAATCCTTCTTGCTGGGCCAGCCACTCAGACTTCCAGCCACCCTGTAGCTATACGGCACTGATGATTACCACAGAGCAAATAAATGGCCATTTCACTTTGCAGATTACACGTAATTGTGCTTGGACTGTGTCAACTTCGGGTTTAATTGGTGTGTAGGCTGCGAGGCATGCAGTTTGGCACGTGAAATTTATTTATGCAATAAAATTTGCCATAACTGAGAGAGGAAAAATAAAGGGGAAAACAATATGTTTCACACCATAATTACATAACGAAGCTGGAATTAGAAATATTGCTTGGTCCACAAACTTCCTCTGGACCGGGAAAAATGGAAGGCAAAGCCAGCGTCGCAGTTCTTGGATTCTTAGGAGGACTGAGTTCTGAGGCTCAGCGCCGTGGACGTGGGGTCGTTCTTGAAACAGAGCCCCCCGTAGCGATGGGCCGCTAAGAGCCAGACTGCACCGAGGTGAGGGGAGGCTCAGGAGAGACGGAAAACTGGAACCGAGGAGATAGTTTACTTTCTTCTTACATAAAGGTGAATCTTGTGAAACAGCTCATTGGATAGAAAGCCTTCTTACTCAGAAAGGAAGAAAAAAGACAAATTACTGCACTGCGGCTCTGTGTTTATCTAAAGGTGTATCATTAAGCCGGAATTCTTGATGATAATCTGCAAACTAAGTGCTAAACAGTGGAGGTCTGGCTCCCACGTGACATTTCCAAGGCAGAGAAGCTCGAGATTTCACTTGTCATCTGCAGGGTCCTTTAAAGCACCCCCTCACGCCCACCCAGGCCATGGCTCCGTGGACTCCAGACGCAGGAATAAGAGGGGAGCACGGGGGCTGGGGGCACCTCAGGTCCTCCCGCAGCCCTCGGGTGCCATCCCGCAGGGGGTCACCCCCACGGTCCTCGTGGGCTCCCTGCACTGCTGGCCCGGCCGCCCCTTGGGGCTGTGGCTGCCACTCTGGGTGCGGAGCTCAGGACAGCGGTGTCCCAGGCCCTGGGACGGGTAGGACCCAGGGCCCCGACCCACCTGGAGGGCAGGGTCTAGGGCCCCTCAGAGGAAGGCCGGAGGGAAACGTCAAACCCCTCCCAATTGCCAGCCCGAGGTCTCTGAGGGTGAGCCCCACCCAGGCTGCTTCTGAGCGCCTGGGACGGAGGTTGGGCTTCCCCCTTTCTGTGGAGTCGCTGCAGCTGTGGACAACGGCTGTGACCTTGACGCCCCTCCTGGCCCAGCTCCCTAGGGGGACTACACTGCGGCATCGCGGCCTATGTAGGATGTGTCCGCCCTGAGCGCCCATCGCTGTCCAGAGGGCTCCGCTCACCCTGCAGCGCCGCACCCGGCCATCCAGGGGTGCACACGCATCCCCACTGCGGGCCTCGAGGTACCCGGGGCCGTCCAGCCCCCTTTGTAGCAAAGGACAGACGCCTCCAACTGCCCGCTGTCCCCGTGGAGGTCAGCGGACACGCCTGCTCTTGGCTGGGACGGGAGGGCGAGCAGAGGCTAGGGCGAGGTTAGAACGCGGGTTTTGGCTCCTTTGTTGGAAGGGAACAGCGTGAGCCCCTCAGAAGAGAGTTCCCACAGAGAAAGAAGCCCTCCCTGCGTCCCTGCACGAAGGTGCCCGTTTTTGTGGTTCGAGCAGGTGCACAGTGGCCCTGCCTCCCGACTGGAGCTGGTGTGGGTGTCCCGGTGTCGCCAGCCCATCCCCGTGGCTGGGGAGGGGGCGGGGGGGACGAGGACGAGGGGCCCACGTACGTCCGGGACTGTGTCGGCAGGTGCCCGGGGCTCAGCCCGTGCTCGGCTATCCCAGGGGTGCAGGTGATGACACTGGCTCTACACATGGGGAGACATGCTTGGGGGGGACACCTCCTGGGTCCCACACACATCCCCCAGGCCCCCTCTCACACCACCTGTGACCGCGGGGACAAGTCCGTGTGCCGTGGACCAGCTTCACCCGGCCGTCCCTCCTCCCTGGCGGGGGTTTCCGAGGCCCGGGATGGACGCCCTCATGGGAACCTCCAGGGAGGCTCCTCCCGCTGTGAAGCCGGACCGGGTGCCCTGGGAAGCGCTTCTTCCTTCCGCCCCCGCAGGTGGGTCTGGGTGCATCGGGCCCCACAGGGTGCCATGGGCTGCCTGGGCAACCCCAGGGGTGGGCCATCAGTGGGCGCCTGCTCTGGTTTCCTCTCCACCCGGTTCCCCCTCCTCCCCCCACCCCCAGCCGTCTGTGGGGCACGTTCCCGAGCAAAGCCTCAGACTCTGAGGGTCGTCTCTGCCTTCAGGGACCCAGGCCTGACAGCTGTGGCAGGAGTAGCCCCGGCGGCATGCAGAGGGCAGCTCAGAGCTGGAACGTCACCCGGGGAGGGCCAGGGCCTGCTGCTGGGAAGGGTGGAGGGCCCTCGGTGTGTGTGGGGGAGTGCCTGGGGGCCCTCAGTGTGCCCGGGGGGGGGGGAGGTGCATGGGGACCTTCAGTGTGCGCGGGGGACGGTGCATGGGGACCCTCAGTGTGCAGGGGGGGGAGTAGGCAGGGACCCTCCGTGTGTGGAAGCCCCTCAGGCAGCAGTGGTGTCACCAGGGCTGCAAGGGGTGGAGATTAGGCGTTGCCGTGGCCTGAGAAGGTGGCGGCTCGAGGGTTATGAAGGGTTGTGACAGATGGCCTTTGTCCGCAGGCTCAGGAAGAAAATGCCGGGGGCAGGTCAGCCAACGCCCCCGTGAAGAGGGCTGCAGAGTCAGAGCCTCCTGGGGGTTTAAAGGGTCACGTGGAGGCCAGCTGGAGAAGTGCCTCCCACAGTGGGCCCCCTGGGTCCCAGGGCCACCCCGAGGGCACAACCTGGACAGCCACCATGGTCCTCGCCTTGCTTCCACGGGCACTGGGCCATCGTGCAGCAAGTCCTGGCTGCAGCCCCGAAACCACCGCTGTGAGTCAAGAAAGTAAATCAGAAGCAACACCATCCGTGTCCCAACAAGGCTGGGCAGATTCGGGCCCCCTCAGTGTCCTGAGATGCCCACGTGGCTGACCCCATCGCACACCCATGTGGCTTATCTGTCGGGCCTTTGCCACAGCCAGTGGGTGACGGCGGGGGACACGGTGATGGTCAAGCTTCAGCAGATGCCGTGGAGTTTCCACCGAAGGAGGCGCAGTCACGTCGGACCCCTGGGGCTCCTCCTGACACTGGACCAGCGGGGGAGGGAGCTGTTGCATGGGGGGGACGGTAACTGGGTCTGCCCGTCGTAGGGCTGGGGGTGCTGCTCCCATGGGGCGGGAGGAGCGCAGAGGACTCACTGGGATTCGCTCCCGGTCTCCGCCCGGGTGAGAACAGAGAGGCCCAGGGCAGCCGGCAGAGCCGGGTGGACAAGTCCTAGGAAACTGTCGGCCACCAGCTGCCTTCCTGGAGTCCATTTTCTTGAAAAGGCTTGTCACCGTCACAGAGAAGTAATTGCAAAGATGTGCGTAAGAAACAATTGGAAGAACGTTGCCCAGATTCTGCTCCGAGTGAGGGCGTCACACGTGATTCTTATTTCCTTAGACTCCCTCGTGTTTTCCCAGTTCTCGGCAGAGGTGTCCATAGTAACGGTCAGAAGAACACTGGGGACGGGGAGGGATCGCCATCGCGCAAGGACGTGGCCTCAGAGCTTCTCCTGCCGGACATTCGTCACTGGCCGGGCCGCGCAGACCCTGCCCCTCAGCCAGAAACCGGGAGGGACGTGGTGGGGGGTGAGGGGCGGGGCCGGAGGGGGCGGTGGTGAGGGGCGGGGCCGGAGGGGGCGGTGGTGAGGGGCGGGGCCGGAGGGGGCGGTGGTGAGGGGTGGGGGCGGGGGTGGTGCGTGACTTACGCCCTAGCTCTTTCCGACACAAGAGTGACGGTGAGGTCATGTGGGCGAGGCCAACGGACAATTTCACTTCTGCAGGGTGACCTGGGGCCCTCTGTCCTTGGCGGAGCTGATGAGCTGTCAGTGCAGGCGGGGGTGCGGGTGCAGCCGGCGGCGGGCGGCGGGCGGGTCGCGGTACTGACGGCAGCCCATCCCCCGTCCTGTCCCCCAGCTGGGGCATCTCACAGGCTGGTTCCAGGCTCTGCCTGGAGGTCCAGGGTGCGAGGCCCAGCAGTGGGGAACTGCCTGGGACGAAGGGGCCACCTTTTGTCCCCGTGGGACACCGATGCAATCGCATCCCGCCCCCCCCGAAGCTGTCTCTCTCGGGACCTCCATTCCAAAGTCACTTCTTTCATTCAGAGCTGTTTGCTTCTCTGAGATTTCCTTGATCTTGGTAAATGCCACCCTGAGCCCTCTGACCTCCGACCTCTACTTTGCTCTAGGTGGGAGAGTGAGGTGTCCAGGAAGAGAGGCTGCAGGGACCGCTAACCCTGGCTGAGGGGCTCCCGAGGACCCCGTCTCATGTCCCCTGTCACAGGAGCCCTCATCCCGTCACCGCCGTGAATCCAGAAGTCTCGTGACCGCTGCTCCGTCCTCCAGGGTCTCTCTCCTAACCACATGGTCCCAGCGTCCCTAGGTGGGACGCAGAGGCTCGCCCGCACCCCAGGCTTGGTTTTCACTGAAATGTGGGAGTGGGTGCGTGCACCCAGTGCCCGGGACAGACCCTCGCCCTGGCGGGGCAGCGCCCTCAGGGGATGGCCCCGAGGGACCCGAGCCGAGGGACAGATGTGCCGAGGCCCGCCTCTAGTCTGGTGGCCTCGACCGCAGACACAGTGGTGCGCTCTGGCTGGGGGCCTGCATGTGTCCAGGGAGCTCGTGTCCAGGCAGCGCGTGGCTGATTCTCGACCTGGACTAATTTAGGAGGAAGATTCGCTGCCGGTCCCCCCATCCCTTAATGTTTGGGTCAGAGACTCAGGGAAGGCACCGACCGGTGCACTCCGCACTCCGAGCTTGGCGCCAGGGGATTAAGTCCCCGCTAGTTGTAAGCTGTGTAGCAGTGGGGCTCACAGCAGCACTGTCTCTCCTCATGAACTTGTAGCTTATTTATTTCATCCATAGTAGTTTGTGCCTCTTTTTTTGTTTGTTTGTTTGTTTTTTTTCCGGTACGTGGGCCTCTCACCGTTGTGGCCTCTCCCGTTGCGGAGCACAGGCTCCGGACGCGCAGGCTCAGCGGCCATGGCTCACGGGCCCAGCCGCTCCGCGGCATGTGGGATCCTCCCGGACCGGGGCACGAACCCGCGTCCCCTGCATCGGCAGGCGGACTCCCAACCACTGCGCCACCAGGGAGGCCCCGGTTTATGCCTCTTAGTCCCCCCCTCCCCCTTCCCTCTCCCCACTGGTCACCACTCGTCTGTTCTCTGTATCTGTGGGTCTGCTTCTTTTTTGTCTTGTCCTTGTTCTTCTCCCCGATTTCTCTCCCGTTCTCGTCCGCACGGTGCCCTGGTGTTGTTTCATTTACATGAATGTCAGCGGAAAGAGGGATCAGGAGAGTGGGATGGACCTGGTGAGGCCGCTTCCTGCTAAGCCCACAGTTCAGGGCTACCCCAGCGTCGCAGCAAAGTCAGAGCCTCAGGATGCGGAGTTCCACAGGTTCTACCATCCACACGGCCCCTCTATTAGGCTCCTGGGGCGACTGCAGCAGAGGGCCACAAACTGGGGGGCGTAAAACAACAGACGTTTGTTGTCTCCAGCCCTGGAGGCTGGGATCCGAGACTGTTGGCAGGGCTGTTCCCTCTGAGGCCTCTTTCCTGGTGTGTGGACGGCTGTCTTCTCCCCGCGTCCTCACCTCCTCTGCTTATAAAGATCCAGCCGCCTTTGACTAGGCCCCCCCAGTGACCTCATTTTACGTTGATTCCCTCTTTAAAGACCCATCTCCGAACAGGCCACCCCCTTGTTGGAGTATCAGGTGGCTGTGACTTTAACCACCGCACAGGGGAGTCCGAAACGCCTGGAGAACCTCCTGACTCAGGCTTTGTCCTCTCTGCCCCTCGTGTGCAGGGCCCACATCCCTTGAGGCCGAGAGAACGAGAACCCCAGCGCCCTGGGGGCCATCACAGGTGGACCAGGCTATAATCGGGCTGGAGAGCTGCAGTGACCTCCAGGTGACACGAGAGGCTTTATCACAGAGCTGCTCTTTCCAGGGGAACATGTGTGGGTGGGCTTTACCAGCCGGTAGAGAGAAAAATGTGCTCCCAGATCTTAGCTACATTTCAGGAACAGGGGATGCGTTGATTTTTTTCCACTGAAGAAACTGCCTCTGGACGGTCAGCTGCAGTTGGGGTCACGGGCCTCCTGGGTTTATGACAATCCCCTGTCCTCCTCCCAGGCCACGGGGGAGGTGGGTGGGTGTTTGGTTGTGATCACCACCCGCATCTCTCAACATCTTGGTGGTGGCTGGTCTTGGCAGGTCCTCCAACTGCAGGACGACATTGGAAGACCTCGGGTTACATTTTGGTGGGAAAAGGCAGCTCCCCATCTCCCCCTTGGCCTTTCTGACCTTCTCAGCCCTCGCTGGGGACTCTGCAATGCCTGCATTCTGCAGCCCAGGGAGTGACTGCACGGCGGGTTCAGGGGAGAGCAGGCCAGAGTGAGAAGCCTGGCTGCGGCCCACACGCCATGCACCTGCCCTTGGAGCCCCTGGATGCGGCCACCGTGCCTCCTGTGTTCCCAGGAATTAGTGTCGGTTCTGACCAACCATCTAGAAATCACCAGGAGGCCTGGGTGTGTCCTCCCTGGTAATGGCCCCTGCAGGATCCTTTGCGGGAAGGCTAGGAGGGAGATTTGCTGTAGAAATTTCTGGTAGTGTCCACTCTGGGGGACCCAGTCTCCCCTCTGTGTAATGGGCTCTGGGCCCCTGAACTGACTCGAGTGGGTGCTGGTCAGGGGCCGAGACTCAAGCTCAGCCTCGATCATCAGACCTGCAGGTTGTTTTGTGTTGTTTTTGCATCTGTCCCTGTTATTACACAAATGAAGTAAGATTTGAGTTGGTGTGTATTTGAGTCCTAAGAAGGCCAAGATTCACTGGTAGCATCAAGGATCTCTGTGCGCCAGGCTGTGTTTGGGCAGCCCTGCTACATCCACCCCACTTCTCGTGGCCAAGACCTGCCCTTGGCCCCGGCTACTCTGGGACCCGCTCCCCGTCAGATGGGGCCCAGCTGGTGGCAGCATCTCTCACAGTCACTGGCGGCCTGCGGAGAACAGCTGTGGCAGAGGCGTGGACAACGGGGGTTCTCTTCGTCCATGGCTATTCACAGCCTCATGGAAGGAAGTTCTCTGGACTGAGGGAAACAGGCAGTGGGTGAGGAGATCATGCACAATACATGCCCCCCTGCCACATTCCTATCCCCCTAAGCGTTGGGGTCCTTTCCTGCCAGTGCTCTGATGTCGTTTCATTCCGGCAGCCATCCAGGCCAGGTTTCCACCAGCCGGTTACAAGTCGGAGTCGCTGTCAGCTGCTCAAACCGATGCTGGGAGGCCAGGACACAGCATCAGGCAGCCACACCCGGAAATGTGCCCTGAACCACCGCTGCACGCCTTCCAGCCTGGCCTGGCGCCCTCAGGATCCCGCCCCGCATGTTCCCGGGCTTCTGGCAGTGATTGTAGAGTCTCATAGTTCTCCCGGGTGCACATCCATCCTCCAGGGTCAAGTTTGCACCTGAACCTGGGCACTCCTGGGATTTGAGCTTGTTTCTGGGTTTCACCACGATGGGAGGTGATAGGGATACAGGTTCTCTCGGGGCAGGAGAGGGTCGACGGCAGATGATGGGGAGCAATGCCCAGCATGTAGGAGGATTCAGGCTCATCCCGCTGGCTTCTGCCCTCCTGGCTCCTCCCAACACCAGGCCTTTCACATCAGGGGCCCCGCAGGGCTGAGAGTCCAGCTGCATCGAGAGCCGGCTGGCCTGCACCGGGCGCAGCCCGGGACTCTGGTTTCCAGGAATTGTGACCTTTTGGTTACTGGTGATAAGGGCTTCTTTCAGGCCGACAAAGACGCTCTCGGGCCTTTACGAGCTCCAGGATGGGATTGTGGCGCCGGGGGCCCTCGGCGCCCCGGTCCCTGTGCCTTGGAGAGCGCAGCAGCCCGCTGGTCATCGGAGCCTCCCTGTGAACAGGCACCAGGCTCCCGATGACCACAGGTGATAGCGAGTGATTACTTTGTTACCCTGAGCAAAATCAACCAGCGCTCCGTCTCCCACGGCAGTGGGGGGTCATGAATGCCTTTAGATGTCATCAGATCGGGAAGCTCACTAGATTTGTCCTGGAGCTTCTGTCCTGGATGAGCCACTGCAATGGTCATTATGTGGATCTGGGGGATAAAGGAGGAATTCATGCTTTCTCGAAGGTGGGAGATGCTGGGAGCAGGGGGCCTTCTGTCAGCCCTGGACACTGCAGACCTCCCCTCCATGGCCCAGTCCTGACTTGTTGGGTGTCACAGCCTGCCATCTCTCCCTCCCCGGCCTCTGGAAATCGAGGCTTCCTTCCTTCCTTTCTGCTTTCCCACCCTCTCAGGAGCACAGTCACCTGGACCCTTCAGGGGCCGGTGGGTGCAAACGGCAACACCCCGTCCAGCCTGGGTTCGGGGGGCGCAGGCGCCTGGGCTCCCCCAGTATGAGGCCGCTCCCCCTTCCCTCCTGCTTCCCCGGAGACGTGCTCACAGCAGACCCTCTGGGTCTAATGGGCCCTGCTTGCAGTTTGCATGAAGCACCGTGCGGACAAGGACGTGTCCTAAAGCTCTGACACCCTGACGAGGCCTGACGCCCAGCCTGGCCTCACGTGCCGGGCAAGGTGACAGCCCCTTGGCCGCGCAATGGCTGGGGCTTCGTGGCCCTGAGCGGTGGTGACTCTGGGGCTGCACAGGTCGCCGCAGTCTGGTGGCCCCTGGTTCCCGCCCTACACACCCGCCTAGTTGAGATCCCAGGAGGGTGGCATGCCGTGCTGTGAACTGCTGGTGTCACTTTACAGGGAGCACATGGGTTACGTCCAGTGTCAGAGCAGCCTTGATGAGGGGGCAGCCCCGGAGGCTGAGGGGTTCATGCCCAGGCCCAGGGGCCATGCTGACAACAGGTCCGAGGTGACCACTGTGGGCTCCTCTCCACGTCTCTGCTACGGTCGCTTCTTGTTTTCTGGATGGAGTGAGAAGTCAGGCAAGTGTGCAAAGTAAAAGCAGAAATACACTGTCTAAGAGCAAAGTTGTGACGAAACAGCCGAAACTTCTTTTACCATAACCATCTAGAAAATGTCCATAAGACCACTTCTCCCTTCTCTACATTTACCCCCTATACTTAAATGTGTTGCTTTTATACATAAGTATCTGTTTATTTATTTGTATGTCATACCCCTTCACAAAGGAATGTAATCTCAGGATCCTGCAGTTTCATTGCCCACCAAGGCACCCACCCTCTGGGTTCAAGAACCAACCACAGGGGTTCCTAGCAGGGTCGGGTGCAGGGCGGCGCCTGGCATGAACCTCCATGCTGGTAAAAGATGGACGAGGATGCAGTGAAGATTCAGACTAACCCCCTTTTCTGTGGTTCAGGTTTTGGTAAATCAAAAGCTCTTTTAAATGCAAGGACAGCATTCTAAAATGAACTCAGTGGCAGGTAAGGATGCATCTGGGAACAGGAGGATCTACCTTTTCTTTCTGTTTCCCGATTTCATGGATTTTTATATTTCCTTAAGTAGGTGTGTCTGTGTCAAAGGTATTCGAAACGAGGATGTTACACTCACTGAGGGAAGAACATGGTCAATGTCAAGGGTAATAACTTATTTTGTACTTGAAACCGGAGGAATGAAATGAATGGGCTCTGATTTCCAGAAGCATGTGAAGGAAAGCTAAATAACAACGTGGCTTGTGCGGTTCGAGAGAAGGTAGGGGCTCTTTGGAATGGATGGTGATGAGTCAGACAGCTGCACGCGCACGCACACACACACACACACACACACACACCCCGCCCCTCCCGGCACCCCTGCAGCGCCCCTTGTTGGTGGAGAGAACCCCCAGTCTATGTCCTCCATAGGCGGTGGGTGCAGGAGCCAAGATAAGAGGAAGGACCCCGGGCTCCAGGGAGGCGGCCTCCTCCGTCCCCTCTCACCCGGCCGTCGAGGAATGCAGAACCGGCGGGTGAAGCCCAGGCTCTGGGCCCCCCGCCGTCCGCCAACAGCCCTGTCTGGGTGGTGGCCTGCTGGTGCGGTCCCCAGTCCCCTTGGCTCAGCCTGGGAGTCCCCGTCAGTGGGAAATCCTAGGCTGGATTATTGCTGAAAAGACAGAAAACAGGAGCGCGAGTACTGGACTCCCTCTCCGCCCCGAGCCAGCGGAGTGAGGTCTGCGGGCCGGAGAGGAGACACTCCTGAGGCCAGAGGGGAAGGAGGCACTGTTAGGCCCGCACGCTTCCCCGCAGGGCCCCGGGGAAGCTTTCCTGGGTCCTGTGGGCCGGCCTGAGGGGTGCAGCTGCGGCTCTGTCCTCCCCAGGGACCCAGCCAGGGCAGAGCCCAGGGCTGCACTCAGGGCCCCTGCTGTCCCTGCTGACCTGGCGTGGCCCCTCACCCCAGCAGCCAGGGATGGTCTCACACGTCTAACCGTGCACACAACCAATTCTCACTACACAAGTGCCAGGTAGGCAGGCCAGCGTGGCCCCTACATTTTGAGGTTCTCCCGATCCTCAGAGACTGCCTCTCCCTTCAGGGCCACATGTTCACCAAGATGGGGCCACCACAGAGGCACCCAGAAGCTTCATCTCATCCTCCTGGACAGACAGGAGTGTCCAGCAGAGACCCACAGACCAATGGAAGCAGAGGTGACCCCACTGCCCCTGCAGTGGACCCTGAGGACCCAGAGGGGGGCCCATGACAACGTGTGTGCATTTGCGCCGACTGCCCACGCCAGGAGGGTCTGTCCCCAGTGCAGCACAGCCTTTGTCCAGAGACGCCGTGAGCCACCTTCACGGATGCAGGGGTCCACCTACTTGCCCAACATAAATGATGTTCCTGCCCCAGGCGAGGGCTGCGGCAAAGCTGGAGTTGGTGTTCAGGCTGATGATCTTGAACTTGGGCTAACGTTCCAAGAAACCAGAGTTTCCATCATCAAATTCATTAATTAGGTCCCATTTGCCGTCTGACGGTGAATGGCAGTCCGTGTGTGATGAGTGAGGCCCCGTGGGCACACTGCCCGTCTCCAGGGGCAGCAGGGGGGCCCGGCGTCCAGCCTCTTGACAGAAGCATGTCCTCTGATGCCGGGTTGGGGTCTGGGGCTTGCGCTGGAACTCTTAGGCAGGAGTGCGGCAGTGGGGCTCCCAGGGCCGGGCGGGGCCCAGAAGGCATTGCTCCAACCCCAGGAGTGCGTGTCCAGGGCATGGCCATCCGGGGACAGGAAGGCTGTGTGGGTGGGGCCCCTGGCTGGCTGGAGGACCGTGCTGAGCTCCTTGCGGATGGGCTGGGACCCCTCACCCATGTCCCACCGCACTGGCCGAGGATGAGCTGCCTCCTTTTCCTTCCACCCTAACTCAACTACCCCACCCTGCTCAGAGGGTGGACACTTCTCCAGATGTGCACCCCCAGGGGGCCCGTGACAGCACCGGACTGCACAGGCCTCTCCTCCGTCCTCCCCCAGACAACGCCCTCTTTAGGGGCAGGGGTGCCCAGTTCCCGTCCAGGCCATCTCTGAGCCACCCCTGAGGCCCCGTGCCCCCTCTGCCCCATCTGTCCTGCCGTGAGGGAGCCGCTGCCTGTGCCCCAGAGTGCCTGCTTCACAGGCCGCACCAGCCTGTGACCGTGGGAGCCTGTGTAACCTCGCGTGTGCCTGTGTGCACGTGTGGGTGAGTGCATATACTATACGTGACCGTGTGTGCACGCGTGAACTCATGTGCGCGCACGTGTGAAGTAGGCGGTCACTTCCTCCAGGGATACCCCGTCCCACCAGCCCATCGTAGTGACCCAGAGCTTCCCCGGAGCTGCTGCTTGGTCCAGCCACAGCTCCTCAGCCAAAGGCGCCGGGACCCTTCCATCCTGCCCTCCACTCACTCTGCGCCTCTCCCCACATGCCACATGCGACTGGGGACAGTGACAGGCCATGGGCACTTCAGGGGCAGCAGCCTCACCTGAGCCTCAAGCAAACTCCCTCCTCTCAGGCCATCCTAAGAGGAGCAAGAGCTACCTGTAGCACCTAAGCGTTCACGTGCGCCCGTGGTTCCCTGTTTGTCTATTTCGAGAAATGCTCCTAATTTTCCTGGTTTATATGTGCGCCTTCCCGACACAGGATTCCTCCCTGTCATGTCCTCTTAGGACTCTAAGAGACGTAAAATTGTCACATAGAAACTACCTTTCCTCCTGTCCTGTGCTTTGCTCCCGCTGCCTTCCTCCTGGTGGGCTACCGGACATTTCCCTTCAATCCTCGGCCACCCCAAGCCAGGAGCCTCACAGATCCAAGTGAGCAGCCCCTACCTGCCTACACCAGCCCTGCCCAGGCAACCTGGGGGCTTCCACCCCTGGGATGGGGGCAGCAAAGGACTTGATGGGACGCCCCTGCTCACTGACCCACCCCAGGCTTTCCCCAACTTGGCCCCTTGATGTTGCTGCCCCTGACTCCACCCGACCCGTGTCCCTGGTTAAAATGAGCACTGTCCCTTCCAGTGCCCTGGCCTCTGGACCGGCCCCTCCCTCAACCTTTGATGCCTCCCTACCCCCCCACTTGCTGTCAAAATCTCACCTCTTTCTAAGCCCCAAGCCCGGGCCAGCTGAGGGTCCCGTAGCTCAGCACAGCCAGTGAAGCTGTAAAGGAGGAGCAAGAGAGGGGCGTGTGCTGGACCCTCTGCTCTCCCCCAGCTGGGGCTGTGGTGTCCCCTGAGCTGTCTGCTGGCCCCAGGCAGGCAGCCTCAGCTCCTCTGGGGCCTCGCATGCCCACTGCAAGCCCCGGACCAGTGGGAAATGCAGCTTCACACAAAAGTGGTGCACACAACTCCGCCAGTTTGTCCTTCACTGGTTTGAGGAGATCGCGAACAGAGAGATGACACATTGAAAATAATGCAAAGACTCAAGAAGCCAAGGTATAAAATGCTTGGCTCGCACCCTCCTGCCCTTCCTGAGGCCCCACCTCACTCTCTTGTCATGACTGGTACGATATCTCCCTGAGGTGACAGGATCTGGTCTACACCTCCACCAGAAGGGCAGTGGGAATCAGGGCTCATGCAGAAATCCAGCTCCTATTCTGGGAGGGCCCCTGGGGCGACCACGCTGCTGCAGCAGACACAGAACCGTGACAGGATGGGGAGCTGCCTCAGTGGGTTCAGCTCAGGTGGAGCTGGCCTCTGGACCGGCCTCTGGAGCTCCTGGGCCCCGAATTCCACCCTTGCTGTTCAGACGTCGCCAGACCTGGGGTGGGGGTTGCTGAGCCTCCCCTGAGCCCTGGCTGGTGAGATGGGCCTCCCGCTTTGCTCCCTAAGGTCCTGAGTGGGCTCGGCTGAGGCCTGAGAACCTGCGAGGAGCTGATCCCACCTCAGCAGTGTGTGTGTGTGGGGGGGTGGGCTATCTGGTCCCTGGATCCAGATAAACCTGCCACCTTCACCCAAGAGGCACAGTCACCTTGGCACAAGGCATTTGTTTTCACAAATATTTCTTCCGAAAGTTGATGTTGGAAGGCAGCCCCCTCACCCTCCACTAGGTTTCTTCTTCCCTCTGACCCCCACTCCCTGCTGGCCCTCCCGCCTCCTCCCTCCCCTCCATCCCGCCTCCTCCCCTCCCCCCCCCGACCTTCCATCCTCTCCCTCCCCTTCCCCCGCCTCTCCCCCTTCTCCCCCTCCCCCTCCCCCTCTCCCCTCCCCCCGCCTCTCCCCCTTCTCCCCCTCCCCCTCCCCCTCTCCCCTCCCCCTCTCCCCTCCCCCTCTCCTTCTCCCCCTCCCCCTCTCCCCTCCCCCTCCCCTCCCCCTCCCCTCCCCCTCCCCCTCTCCCCCTCCCCCCTCCCTCTCCCCCTCCCCCTCCCCCTCCCCCTCTCCCCTCCCCCTCCCCCTCTCCCCTCCCTCTCCCCCTCTCCCCTCCCTCTCCCCTCCCCCTCTCCCCCTCTCCCCCTCCCCCCTCCCCCTCTCCCCTCCCCCTCTCCCCCTCTCCCCCTCTCCCCTCCCCCTCTCCCCTCCCTCTCTCCCCCTCCCCCTCTCCCCTCCCCCTCTCCCCTCCCCCTCTCCCCTCCCCCTCTCCGCCTCTCCCCTCCCCTTCCCCTCTCCCTCCCTCCCCCCTCCCTCTCCCCTGCTCCTCTCCCCGGAGCTCCTTGCCCCCTGCCTCTCCCCCTCCAGGTCTCATTGTTGCTTTCCTTCCTATAGGGCCTGAGCCTAGGGTCAGGTGCAAAGGTCATGGTTGCTTCCTTCGCTGGGATTTGCTGCTTTCCCAGGATATGACCCTGGGGAGGGGACTTTCCCGCTTCTTCAGCTCAGTGGCACCAATGGCACAAGTGCCCTGGCCTGCATCACGGTGAGGGAGAGGTCTGAGCTGTCTGGGCTCTCTCGAAGAGCTGCATTAAGGACCTGGATCGTGAGTGCGCAGTGCGAGGGTGGGGATCCCTCCGCCATAACGGCACCGGCTCCAGACACTGCTGGGGTTTGAGGCTCGCCCCCAGCTTCTCCTCTGATAGTAATACCCCACCCCCACCTGGGCTGCCCCTTTGCTTAGAGGCCCATCCACTGTGGGTAAGGTGGACCTGCCAGCGCCTGCAGCCTGGGCCCCGCACCCCCACTATAGAGGCTGCCCCAGGTGACCAGCAGCCTGCGGGGGGGGGGGGCGGGGGGGAGTCAGGCTCGGTTTCTCTCAATCCGCTGTCACCTGCTTTGGGGGGGCTTGCTCTCTGCAGTGCGCGACCCAAGAGGAATCCTTCTGCTGGGAAGGAATGAGCCTTAAAAGATCTTGCTGCTTCTCCTTCTGTTTTCTTTGGGAGTGAGTGAGACGCGCAGAGAGAGAGAGACAGAAATGGAGACAGAGGATGGAGAGAGACAGAGGGAGAGGTGGCTGGGAGGGAAGAGGGAGAGAGCGGCCCAGGCGTCTGCAGCGCAGGCAGGCGAGCCCGGAGAAAGTAGGTGGCATAAGTCCATGCATAATCTCAGGAGACGACCACTTTAAATCTTAATTGGTTGCCTTTTAAATATCATTTAAGGGCTGGCTTCCCTGCATCTCTCTCTAGTTAAGAAGGTGTCGTGTCAAACTCCATTACCTTTCTGGATGTCTCTCCCTTTCGTTTAAAAAAAAATAAAGGAAAGGAAAAGAAGAAAGAAAAAAAATGGAATCATCAGTGGCAGTTGGAGGGTCGATAAAGCTTTTAGATTTGGAGACGTTTTCTGGGAGACCATTTCCTGCGGCTAAGAGCTGTTAATGGTGCTTAAGGAATTATCTTAGCCCCGCCGGCGGGAGAGCCGTATATTTCCCGCGCCTGTTCCCCAGTCGGGTCTGGATATGCCGCTGTCAGACTCGCTTAATGAAAAGTAACGCGCCGCTGATTACAGTTTTATTTGGGCGCTATGTAAAGAGCGCCGTTAATTTAGCCTCCCCTCCTCGGTGTGTTTGAATTTGCCACGCCTGAGCGGCTGAGAGCATCGGTCCCCCGCGCCCCTCTCTGACAGCCTCCCTGGGAGGAAAGTGGGCCCTCTCCCCACCGACAGCGAGCTTCCCCCCGCAGCGGCCGCCCCTAAAATTCATTCCCGCCCCCCACGTCCCCCGCCTTGGGGTTCTCCCGACCCCTGCTCTGAAGATCAGCCAGAGGGTGGGTAGGAGTTCCCACAGTGACCCTTCCAGCGTGAGCCCCAAAGGTCGGGGTGTGGGTCGAAGTGACGGTCCCAGCTCTGGGGGCGTCCTTTTGGTCGAGTCGCCCCTGGGATGTGGCTGAATCCCTCCTCCGCACTTGATGTCTTTATTTCACACAGTTTTTCAGGTTAATCCAATAAAACCTTTCGGTCAGCCATTTCCACCAAGACTTGGGGGCTCCTGCAGGGTGGGATTCTGCGGGGACAGGAGGGCCTCTGCGCCCTGGTGTTGCCAGGCGCCTGCGGTCCCGAGGGCAACAGGCTAGGGCAGCAGGAGCCGTCTGGGCCGGGGAAGGGGGTGCGGGGGCTGAATCCGGGAAGGGCCCGCTCTGGAAGGATCCGGAGTCAGACGCAGCCTGGCCTGCAGCTCGCGCCCAGCCGCGCGCCCTGCCACCCAGGGCCCGCAGCCTGGGGTTCCTGGGGTTTCTGGCCCCGCAGCCCCTCACCCGCCTAGCCAAGCCGCCTGCGTCCGCGAAGCCTTGCTTTGCTCAGAATGCCTGGCTTTGTCTAGGGCTGGGGGGCGCAAGGCGGCGGTCCTCCGCGCATTAAAATTCCTGGCGTCCCAGCCTCGGCCGCAGCGTCTCCCCCGAGACTCCACTTTCGCTATTACTGTCAAGTACCCTTGACTCTTTATTTTTGCCCTTTTATCTATTACAACTAATTCGAGTTCTTTTGCCCTTTTCAGTCTAAGACGTGGGCTTTCTTCAAAGCCTCCCCCTGCCAGCGAGCTCTCGGAGCGCGGAGCCTTTAGAAATTGAGGGGTTTACTGTCAAAATGAAAATTTCACTTCAAATTATCTTGGCTGATGCTCGCTCGCCAGGCCGGGGCCTCCCGCCGCAGCCTTTTGACAGACACATCAGCGGCGAGCTTCCGAATCCCGATAATATCATCCAAGAGAGCGAAAGTCAATACTGTGACAGCGCGCGGACGGATACAATCCAATTACCGCGCGGCCGGCGGGGCGCAGGGTCCGCGCCCGCTCTCTCCGCTCGAGGACTGGGGTTCGAGGCCCCACCACTCAGAGTCGGGGCCGCCGAGGTCCGGCCATCAGGGGCCCATCGCTCAAGGGTGCCCCTCGCCGTTCCCTCTCCCAGGTGGTAAAGTCACGCCAACGCCCGGCCCATTGGGCCCGCTTTCCAGCGCTCCGGCCGCCCTGACCTTTCCCAGTGGACCGGGATCCACGGGGCCCCAGTCCAGTACCACCCAGCCCATTGCAAAAGAAAGCCCGGGCCTCCCATGTCCCTCGAAGGCTGCCCGCCGGCCCGCCAGGCGACTCCTGTCTTCAGCTGGCGTCTCTGCGGCTGTCAGCCCGTCCGCGTACGGACCAAAGGCCACCATCTCCTTGTCGCTGCGCTGCACCCTCGGGCCACTCCACCCTTGCAGGCTCCTGCCTGGCGGCCCGTCCTTCCTCCGGGCACCTCGGCTTCTGTGAGGCCCAGTACAGCCTTAAGCAGAGGGCTTGCAGGCTAGCGGACAGCGCTGAGTCCGGTTCACGCTCGCTTGCCGCGCTCGAGGGGCGTTTGCGGGGGCTGGGGGGGAGGGGCTGGAGGGAGCAGAAGCCTGTGGGGGTCGGGGAACTGCGCAGAATCCACCGTGGGGAGGAAGCCAGCGATTTTCCTCCAGATCCGAGCTTCTGGCTGCCAGCGAGCTGGGCTCTGCCGGGGTTTGGGTGGGGGAACCGGGTTTCTGGGCGAAGCCAGGGGTCCGCAGGACCCTACGGGAGGCCGGGGAGGCTCACGTCCTCCCGCACCACCCCTAGGCCCTTCCTTACAGCCCCGCCTGGGGTCTTCGGCCTGCTAAGTACTTCCCACTCCCTGAGCAGCACTCGCAGGCTTTCCCAACGGTGGAGGCTGAGAGCATCCTGGCAAGTTCCCGCCCCTCCCCCCCCCCCCCCGGAGGCGGAGTTAGGAGTCCGCAGCATCAAGGAGGGCACCTCACTCCCGCCCAGGAGAGGCTGAGGGCAGTGACGGCCCCGCATGCCTTCCCCACCAGGGCACAGTTCCAGGGAACTTAGAAGTTTAAAGGTTATTCGTATCTAGCCAAAGAAACTTTTACTTTCTCAGAATTCTGGAGTCTGGCAATGGGAGAGAGTTGAAAAGTTTGGGGTCTCTCATCGCCTTCTATTTGGGAATTCAACAGAATCCTGTAAGTTTACTGTGACTATCTTTTTAAAACAATGGCTTTAAGTCTTGGGCTCTGCAAGCAACTCCAGTGAGGATTCTGGGTCAGCGGCCCTCCCCACTCCTGCCCTCGGGGGTGGGCAGCTTTCCTCTTCCAAGTTTCCAATTCCCTAGGTTTCAAATGCGTTCATTTTGCAATGCAAACACCATCACTCGGTTTTATTGGTTTTGTTATATTAGCCTCTGAAGCAGGCAATTATTGGTGTGAACATACATTAAAAAAACATAATTGTATCGAGTTAAGAGTGTGCAATAGTGTAAACTCGGTGGAAGTGTTGTTGGTGAAAAGTATGTGCTGAAGATGGAATCGGAAGGCCAGCAGCTGAGGCGTCTTCACAAGCAACGGCGGCAAAGCCTCAACCCAAAGCAGACAGGTACACAGACAGGCCTCAGAACGGAAACGTCTTCTGTGTGTAAACTTTTGCACGTAAACTTTTTGCTTCAGGGTGTTTCCCTGCTGCTCTGACAGCAGCTCTATCCTGCCTGGTCCCCGAGTCTGGCACGGCCGGGCGGACTCCTGTCCGGGCGCTCCGGGGGCTTGTCCATGGCCCCGGGAGCCCGAGTTCAGATCCTCCCTCCAGGGTGGGCTGGCGGCCTGAGCTTTGCCGAGCTCTTGCCTCACTTTGGAAACTCGGTAGAAAAAGAGTTGGAGCCTGCAGCCCGAGTGCCGGCTGCCTCCTCGCCCAGGCACAGGGCCAGCTAGGCGCAGAAGGGCTTGCCGCCGGCCTTGGGCGTGGCCAGCAGCTCCTTGGCTGCGCCGGAGGCGGGGGCGTCTTGGGGCACGGCGGGCGGGAAGGAGCGCGCCAAGGGCGTCGTCAGCACGTTGGCGCTCCCCCCCAGCGAGCGGCCCAGCGGCCCCGGGTCCAGGAGGGCGCCCTTGGCGGTGGCCCAGGCCTGGTTCAAAGTGCTGTGTCTGAGGATGGGGTCGTGGAAGACCCCGTCCACCCAGTTTCTGAGACTGGTTACCGGGGAGTCCTGGTGCCTGTCCAGGGCACCGGCGGGAGCCGGGGCCGCAGGCGAGGAGGAGGCGGGCGCCGAGGAGGGGGCCGCAGGGCCAGCGGGGCCTTGGCGCTTGAGCATGCACGAGGGAAACTCAGTCTGGCCGAGGGCGGTGGCGGCGGCCGCGGTGGCCGTGTGTGCCAGGGACCAGATGCGCGGCTTGGCCTCGAGGCCCGCCGACGCCCCAGCTGGAGCAAAGCCCAGCTTGGGCTCGCAGGCCTGCGGGCCAACCCCCGCGCCCGCGCCCGCCTGGTGCTCCGGCCCAGCCGCCGTGCTCCGGAGGCAGCTCCGGGCCCTCTCCAGGTCCTGGTCCAGAGTGGCCCCACCCCCGGCGGCCAGGGGCATCCGGAGGGCGCCAGGAGCCTCCTTCCCTGGGGCGCTGGGGCTGTCTGGCACGGTGGGGACTCGATCCAGGCCTCCATCCAGGGGTTGGAAGGGCGGCTTCAGCTCGCACTCTGGGGGCTCCCCCTCCAGGGGGTCGAAGTCCTCCAAGTCGCTGAGCTCCAGATCCTTCTCTTTGCCTATCGGCTCTGCCAGGAGATAAAGAAGGACCAGTGGAGGGAGATGGGATGGCAGGTTAACGGAATCCCTTTCGTCACTCCAAGGACATGGTTACGGGCCCACCTGGGAGCTAGAAAAGCACCTGCGCCTTTATTCTACCTCCCATCTCCTCAGAGGCTCCCTGTTCCGCAAACGCCTACACGGACCTCGCTGATTTCAGCCTCATATCACAGGCAGTAGGGTCTAGTGTTTCGAACGTGATTTTGGATCTTTGAGCGTGCTGCCAGCTCAATGCCACAGGGCCCCCCGTGCACAGGGCCTCGCAGACTCGGGGCCAGGGCATTAATTTGCCGCCTAGGCCCAGGAGGTTGCCCCGTTCCACGTCTTTAGAAGTCCTAGAACCAGCGAGAAGTCACAGGGAGGCCACGCCCCCGCATCGCCAACCGCCCACGCACCTGCACCTTTGGCGCTCTTGAGGGGCTGCTCCCTGGCTTCCTCCTCACCCCCCTCTTCCTCCTCGCCCTCCGCGTAGGGCCGCTTCTCATCCGCACACTTGTTCCTCGGCGGCCACGTCATCTTGTTCTCCTTCTTGAGGCGCCGGCGCGCGTTGGCGAACCAGGTGGAGACCTGCGTGAGGGTCATCTTGGTGATGATGGCCAGCATGATCTTCTCGCCCTTGGTGGGGTAGGGGTTCTTGCGGTGCTCCTGCAGCCAGGCCTTGAGCGTGCTGGTGGTCTCGCGCGTGGCGTTCTTCCGCCGCGTGCCGCTGTCCATGGTCCCGTACCTGGAGACAGGCTGGGCAATGGGGCGCCGGCAGCGGCCCCTGCACCGCGGGCAGGCGGCCAGCGCCAGGCCCACGCGGCTTCAGTCCCGGTCGTGCGGGTGTGTTTATGGTGGCAAGACCTGGGTTTTACCCAGGCAGGCACTACCTTTTAATGTTTATATTTGATTAAACTTAAGATGGAGCCAGAGAGGTCTCTGTGGGTGGGGAGGAGCGCGGGCGCAAGGCCCGGCCAGGTCTGTGTCTCTCTACGTACACCTGTGTCTCTTTGAGTTCCTTTATCAGGCCCCTTTGATCCTGAAACCAGGAAAGCATGTCGCAGGGACGCACCACCCGTGGGCAGAAGTTGTCGTGAGCGCCCGTGGGGAAAAAGTGCCCAGAGGGCCTACGTGCACTTTCTGCGGTTAAGTTTTTCGGTCGCCCCACGAAAGGCATGCTGTCTGCTGGGGGGCAGGGACTCCCCTCTCTGGTTCCAGGACACACCATACAGGCTGCACTTCTTGGGGTTCGGGGAGGCGTCTCAAGGCTGGGCAGCAAGATGAGAATCCCCCGGAAACCACACGGCAGCGAGGGCTTTGGGAGTCCGGACAGACGGTGTGGGGGCGGGGAAGGGGAGATGGGATGCCTTTATACCCAGGCGGCTCGGCTTGCTAGGAGGCGGGGATGGTCCTAACCCAAGGTCAGCGGGAAGTGACCCGAGGAATGCCCCTCCTTTTGCCGCCCAAACTTTCAGTGGGGGCGTGGTGCTAGTAGGGGCGGGGCTTGGTGCTCCGTGGGGGTGGGGGCAGTGAGGAGGGGTGAGATCCCTCACCTGTCGTAGGGGTACTGGCCCAACGCGGGCTCGTAGGGGTAGTAGGCTGTGGCTGCAGCCGGAGCGAGGCCCGCATGCGCAGATCCTGGTGCGTCCTTGGAGTCGAAGCTGTTCTGTAGGAGCCAGTGAGCCTGGGGTCGCAGCTTCCTGGATGCGACCCAGCTCGAGCCCCTCCCCTAGGACCACTGGCTCCTGCCTGCCTCCCACAGACCACTGGGCAGCCCCCCATCCTCCCCACCCCCATCCGCATCACCCATTCCCAAACTCTGCCTCAGGCCCAGGCAGTGAAGGAGCCCCAAGACGTGGAGTGAGGAGGAGCAGAGTTGGGGGGTGTTGGGGGAATAAGGGACAGGAGAAGGAGGATGAGGGGAGGATAGGGGGAGGGAAGGATGGGGGAGGGAAGGGGGAGGATGGGGGAGGGAAGGGGGAGGATGGAGAGGGAAGGGGGAGGATGGGGGAGGGAAGGGGAGGATGGGGAGGGAAGGGGGAGGATGGGGAGGGAAGGGGGAGGATGGGGGAGGGAAGGGGAGGATGGGGAGGGAAGGGGAGGATGGGGGAGGGAAGGGGAGGATGGGGAGGGAAGGGGGAGGATGGGGGAGGGAAGGGGAGGATGGGGAGGGAAGGGGGAGGATGGAGAGGGAAGGGGGAGGATGGGGGAGGGAAGGGGAGGATGGGGAGGGAAGGGGAGGATGGGGAGGGAAGGGGGAGGATGGGGGAGGGAAGGGGAGGATGGGGAGGGAAGGGGAGGATGGGGAGGGAAGGGGAGGATGGGGGAGGATGGGGGAGGGAAGGGGAGGATGGGGGAGGGAAGGAGAGGATGGGGAGGGAAGGGGGAGGATGGAGAGGGAAGGGGGAGGATGGGGGAGGGAAGGGGAGGATGGGGAGGGAAGGGGAGGATGGAGAGGGAAGGGGGAGGATGAAGAGGGAAGGAGGAGGATGGGGGAGGGAAGGGGAGGATGGGGGAGGGAAGGAGAGGATGGGGAGGGAAGGGGGAGGATGGAGAGGGAAGGGGGAGGATGGGGGAGGGAAGGGGAGGATGGGGAGGGAAGGGGAGGATGGAGAGGGAAGGGGGAGGATGAAGAGGGAAGGGGGAGGATGGGGGAGGGAAGGGGAGGATGGGGGGAGGATGGGGGAGGGAAGGGGAGGATGGAGAGGGAAGGGGAGGATGGAGAGGGAAGGGGGAGGATGGGGGAGGGAAGGGGAGGATGGAGAGGGAAGGGGGAGGATGAAGAGGGAAGGGGGAGGATGGGGAGGGAAGGGGAGGATGGGGGGAGGATGGGGGAGGGAAGGGGAGGATGGAGAGGGAAGGGGGAGGATGGGGGAGGGAAGGGGAGGATGGGGAGGGAAGGTGAGGATGGGGGAGGGAAGGTGGAGGATGGGGGGAGGGAAGGTGGAGGATGGGGGAGGGAAGGGGGAGGACGGGGAGGGAAGGGGAGGCAAGGAGGTAGGGGGAGAGATGGGGGGAGCAACCTGGGGACAGCAGAGGAGGAGGGGGAAGGGGGGACGGAGATGGTGACAGGAGGGGAGGAGAGAAGTGGGGGGAGGGAGGAAGAGGGCGACCGGGAGGAGTGAGGGACAGGGGACCCAGGGGACCCAGCAGGCTGGAGCGAGCTCCGACAGAACCAGACATCTGACCCCAACTTAACAGCAAGCAGAAAATAAATACATTAAATACAATGGCCCACCTGCCAGGACACCCCAACCCTGGGGATGATGGGGCTCCGAAGGACCAGGCTAGGTGGCTCAAAGTCGAAGGTGTGCTCTCCCACCGCCCCCCGTTGCCTCCAGAGTGCGGGGAAAGTGAGTTTGGCAGATGGAGGGGTAGGGGCATGCGTGGCAGGGATTAGGTTTGACATACACACCCTCCCCTTACCAGCGAGTAAAAGGCAGACGCCTCAGAACCGTAGGTCACGTAGTTGCCGTAGCCCTGCGAGCCGCCGTAGGGGCCCCCATAGACGCCAAGCGCCGCCGCTGAGTTCAGCTCGTGGCGCGCGGTGGCCAGCAGCCGGCTCTCGTAGACCGGGCAGTAGACGGGCGCCTGGGCTGAGGCAGCCGGCCTGGAGTCGGCCAGCGTGCGGCCACCGGATTCGCAGCACGTGCTCAGGGAGTTGGTGGTCATTAGGAACTGTGGGGAGAGGGGCCGCGAGGAAGGGCGGGGCCCCCGGGCACGAGGCCGGGGCTCTGGGTCTCAGTCCGCCCCACGCGCAGCCCGGGAGCGCGCACCCCGTGTCCGCGGTGCTCCCACCACCCACACGGGGCCGCGCGTTCCTTCCCGTGGCGAGCTTGTGCTCCTGGCCTCCTCCAGCCACATGGGGCCCAGCCCCTCCGGGCCCGGAATGTTCACACCCTCCCCGGGGTGGGGGTGTGTTGGTTTCCAAGGCCGCAGGGCTCACACCCTCTTGTACACGTCTATCCCGGGCCGCTGGGCTCCCCGGGGCGTAGCCTCAGAGCCCGGGACGGGGTGGAGGACAAACGAAGCGGGATATGGGGCCCTGCCGGTCGGATTTCCTCAGCGCCTCTGCCCTCCCCCGGGTCGGGCTGCTCACTGCGAGGCGACAGCGAGTTGCTGGCCTAGCGGGGCCCCCTTACCTGGGGTGCCGAGGAGTAGGGGTACCCAAACTGCGGGTAGGACATGGCGGGCGCGGCCCGGGGTCGGCGGGCGGGGCCGGCGGGGTCCTGCGCGAGGGGGACGGCGTGGCGCGGCCACTGCTCCGGGGCCGCCGGCTTCTAGGCGCTGGGCGGGCAAAGCAGAAGAGCGGGTTAATTCAGACACGCGCTCCGCAAACTTTTCTAACTGGGTAGGAAAGTGAGCCGCGACGGCCGCGGCGATCCTTTTAGCTTCACAGTCCGGAGCCTCGAGGGGGCTCTGGGACCGACCGGCTTCGCAGCGGCGACACAAATACATATTTTGCAAAAAAGGTAAAAAAAAAAAAATGAGTCGTGCGAATCCGTCAAGTCAGCGGTGCGCGGCTTTAAGCGGCGGAGGCTCTGACGTCAGCCCCACTCCGCGCAGCCCGGCCGGGCGGCAGACGCGTGGGTCGCTCGGCCGCGCCGCCCCGGGCGGAGGGCGCACGGCTGTAACAAATGAATTTCATCCGCGGAGTCAATAGCGCCCCGACGAACCGTGTTTCTCCTTAGTCACCGAGGAGGGGAGGCACTTTTAATTAGAAATTAATTAATGAGCAGCTGCTCCTTCCCACCCCACTGTAATCATTAGTCTCAATTACAAATGAGACATATGAGGGGTCTACGGGGGAGTCTTCACCGGAGATGTAATCAACAGTTAAGATTAGCCGCGCTGGCGCAGCCGGCCGGCCGGCCGGGCCTCCGCTCTCCGCGCGCCCCTCCAGGTGGAAGGAAGGCGGCTCCGCGGGCCGGCGCGCGGCGGAGGAAGGCGGCGCGGGCCCCACTATTGTTTACCCGGGACTCAGCAAAGCCTCCCATCAGTTCGAACCCTGCACCGGGCCGCAATTCCAGAACCAGCGCGTCTGCATCTGGAGGTCAGAATGCCCTCAGTGTGTGGGTCTGGGCCTTCCCCAGAGCCCGCCGCCCCAGGGCTCGGTGGGCCAAGAGGGCTTGCCACTCTCGGCCGCCGTGTCCCCGGGGAACAACCCCCTCCTCATCCAGCAAGTTCCAGCTCGGCGCACGGGCCCTCCCTTTGCTCCCCCACCCGCTCCCGCGGGCCGCCCTCCCTCAGCCTCCCCCTGCCCCTCGCGGCTCAACCCGGGACTGCCAGACAGCCCAGCGCGGTCGGACGAGCAGCTTTCCCGACACGGCTCCGGGGCCCCTCCTGCTGCGCTCGCTCCTCCCGGCGACCTTCGGGCCTAGGTACAGGGGAGGGGGCGCCCTTCCCTGCCCAGGGCACAGGGAGCGGTGAGGGGAGCAGTCGAGCGCCCACCCCAGCACTTCCCCAGCCAGTCCCGGCCCTGGGCCCTTGCCCGAGTCCAGAGTGGCGGCCAGCGCACAGGCGGTAAGGGGACGCCCGGGCCACCCGGAACCCCGGCCCGCCTCTTGCGCCGCCACCCTCCGGGGGCCGGGCTCGCCCCTGCCGCTCCCGCCCGGCCTGGCCTCCCGCGGTCGCCGGGAGGGAGCCGTGCATGGCGGCGCTGTGCAGACTTGCTGGGAAAGATTTCTGGGTTCAGACCTGTGAATCGCCCCGGGGTCACCCTCTAATTAATGACGACGTTCTCGCCCTCTCCCCAGCTGCAAGCCTGCCTCCCAGAAACGAAATCTGCCCGCTCTGACAGCTCGGTTGAAGGTGATTGATGAGTATCTGGAGACCACAGTGCGCATCATATAATATCTGCTGCGTAATTGCTTTAATTTACAGATGAAAGTGCGAGTTCTCCGATCCTGTTGGACCGCAGCCGGCCACGTCCGAGCTGCTTGCAAGGAAAAGCATCGGAAATAATGAATAGACGCTCCATGCAAATTATTCAGACAGCTTAGCGTCTGTAGCCGGGAGAGATATATAAAGAACACGAGTCAAATGACATTAATAATTGTTTTGGAGTTCTGTATTGATTTCGTGGCGGCCGTGTTGCTTTCTTTCTCACCTGAATTGCTAATATCACCTTCCTGTAAATAATAAGAAACTAGCCACCGGGGCTTCTGGGCAGAAACGAGTCTCAGTCTCTCTCCCTCTTCCGCCTCTGCTCCTCCCTCCCCCACTCTCCCTCCTCCCATCTCCTTCCAGTTTTCTGGCTTCTGCTGAGGCTTTTACGGAACATCCTCCTACTTTCCATTATTTGTTTACAAACAACTCACTCTCCCCCAGTAATGAGGCCGGGGGCAGGAAGGCGCAGGAGTGGCTGTGGGCTCAGGGAGCAGCAATCTCCATAGGAGGACGGCATTCAGCACCCTTTCCTCACTCCATTCCCGTGGCCGTGGCCCCGGCCCCGGCGATTGTGAGCGCTCAGCGCCGGGGAGGAAGCCACCGCCCAGGTCCCAGCGGCCAGCGCCTCGGGGCTACCGCTCGCCGCGCGGGCCTCGCCCAGGCCTGCATTCCCTTCCGTTTCCTTCCCCGGAGACTCGGGCCGCAGCTCGCGGGGAACAGCACCCCCTGAACACGCCACCATTCACCTGAGTAGACGTGCTCACCCTCAGAGCCGGGTGGGCACAGCCGGTCCGTGGGGACCTCTGGGGGAGAGGTTTCAGGGGCTGCCTTGACCATCGCTGCTACGTTCTCTGGTTTTCCTTTCCAGCCTGAGTGCGTAAATAGACACTCCCAGTTCCCGCCCGCCCGGTTCTCGCGGGCCACCTTCTTTCCCTGATCTTGAAATCCTGCGCACCGGCGGCACTTTCTCAGGCCCCTGCGCCCTGATCCTCCGCTTCCTGCCCCAGGCCCAGCCCAGTCTGCTGCGTGAGGGGCCGCCCCGCCCCCGTTTGGGGTAGCTTGGGGCTGCCGGAGGAATCTCGCGACCTTGCGGGCCGCTCACGCAGTCCCATGGAGGCCACGTTAGCCCGTCTGTCTCCAGCGGCGGGCACACCCCTGACACCCCGCTGACAACCTGTCTGCCGGAACCCGGGTACTTTCTGGGCCATCTTTGTACCCTAGGTAATATAGGAATAAGGATCCCGTGCTCTTTCCAAAAAGGCCCAGCCTTGAGCTGAGGAACCCCGTTTCCTTCCCAGAGCAGACAGAAGAGAGTGTCAGAATCTCAGGCACCAGCAGCTCCACGTACCTGCATAGACGCGGCTTACTGAGCCCACGTCCCTCGAGGGACCCCCGGCTCTAAATACACCCGTGGGCAGGACCTGCCAGAAACCACGAGGTTCCCCACGGGCAGGGCGGCGGCTAGGATTTAGTCAGGTGCCCC